>NC_083718.1:27787196-28090227 GCF_028564815.1 Eubalaena glacialis
ACTGTTTCTCTGAGTTTGACTTTTTTTTTTTTCAGATTCCACACATAACTACTACCATGAAGTATCTCTTGTCTTTGTCTGGCTTATTTCACTTAGCATAATGCCCTCAAAGTCCATCCATGTTGCCAAATGGCAGGATTTTCTTCTTTCTCATGGCTGAATAATATCCCATAATATAGATATAGTCTATTGTGAAAAATGCTGATGTAGACATAGGAATGCAGATATCTCTTCATTATCCTGTTTTCCTTTCCTTTAGAGATATACCCAGAAGTGGGATTGCTTGATCATATGGTACTTCTATTTTTAATTTTTTGAGGAAGCACCACACTGTTTTCCATAAGGCTGTACCAATTTACATTCCCACCAACAGAGCACAAGAGTTCTCTATTCTCCACATCCTTGCCAACACTTGTTATCTCCTGTCTTTTTGATGATGATCATTCTAACAGGTATGAAGTGATATTTCATTGTGGTTTTGATTTGTATTTCCCTTGTGATTAGTGATGTCAGGCACCTTTTCAGATACTTGTTGGCTACTTATATGTCTTCTTTGGGAAAATGACCATTTAGTTCCTCTATTTTATATTGGATTTTGGTGTTGTTGTTGCTATTGAGTTGCATGAGTTCTTAATATATTTTGGATATTAACCCCAATCAGTTACATGATTTGCAACTAATTTCTCCCATTCGATAGGTTGCCTTTTTATTTGTTGAATTGGCTTTTGGTGTCAGATCCAAAATATCAGTGCCAAGACTGATGTCAAGGAGCTTACCATCTATGTTTTCTTCTACAAGTTTTATGGTTTCAGGTCACACATTTAAGTCTTTAATCGCATTTCAAGTTCATTTTTGTGTATGATGTAGAATAAGTTTCCAGGTTTATTCTTTTGCATGTTGCAGTTTCCCAACACCATTTATTGAAGAGACTATCCTTTCTCCATTGTATATTTTGGTTAATATCAATTAACCAAACCAGTTAATATCAATTGATGTTTATGTTGATATTATATTATATTGATATACTGATATATTGATATCAATATATCAATATATATTGATATATTGATATCAATATATCAATTTATATTGATATATTGATATCAATTGATATATATATTGATATTAACCAGTTAATATCAATTAACTGACCATGTATACATGGGTTTATTTCTGGACTCTTGATTCTGTACCATTAACCTATGTGTTTTTATTCACATACCATACTGTTTTGATTACTACATCTTTGTAATACAGTGTAATGTCAGGTAGTGTGATGCTTCCAGCTTTGTTCTTATTTCTCAAGATTCTTTGGTTATTTGAGGTCTTTTGTGGTTCCATACAAATTTTAGAATTGTTTGTTCTATTTCTGTAAAAATTGCCAACGGAATCTTGATAGGGATCGCATTGACTCTGTAGATTACTTTGGATGGTATGGACATTTAAACAATATTAGTTCTCTATATGAACATGTAATATATTTCCATTTATTTTTGTCTTCTTTGATTTTTTTTTTTCATCAATGTCTCATAGTTTTCAGTGTACAGATCTTTTACCACTTTGGTTAAATTTAATCCTATGTATTTTATTCTTTTGATGAAATTGTAAATGGGATTGTTTTCTTAGTTTCTCTTTCTGATAGTTCATTGTTAGTGTATAGAAATACAACTGATTTTTGTATATAGATTCTGTATCCTGCAATCTACTGAATTTTTAAATTAGTTCTCATAGATTTTGGAGGAGTCTTTAGGGTTTTGTATACATAAGATCATGTCATCAAAAATAGAGACAGTTTTACTTCTTCCTTTCCAATTTAGGTGCCTTTTATTCTGTTTTTTGCCTAATTGCTCTGGCTAGGACTCCCAGTACTATGTTGAATTAAGTGGTGAGAGAGGGCCTCCTTGTCTTGTTCCTGACCGTAGAGAAAAAGTTTCCAGCTTTTCACCATTGATTATAAGGTTTACTGTGGACTTGTCATATATGGCCTTTATTATATTCACCTTTATTATGTATGTTCCCTCTATACTCACTTTCTTGAGAGTTTTTGTCATGAATTGATGATAAAATTTGCCAAATGATCTTTCTGTATCTATTGAGATAAACATATGATTTTTATCCTGCATTTTGTTAATCTGGTGTATTACACTGATTGATTTGTGCATGTTGAACCATCCTTGCATCCCTGAAATGAATCCAACTTGATCATGGTGTTTGAGCCTTTAAAGGTATTGTTAAATTTGGTTTTCTCATGTTTTGTTGAGAATTTTTACATTTACACTCATCAGGTATTGGCCTGACGTTTTCTTTTCTTTTAGTGTTCTTTTCTGGTTTTGGTATCAGGGTAATTTTAGCCTTGAAAAATGAGTTTGGAAGATTTCCCTCCTCTTCTATTTTTTGGAAGAGTTTGAAAAGGATTGGTAGTAAGTCTTCTTTAAATATTTGGTAGAATTCACCACAAAGTATTCTTAAATAAACATACATATACAAATACTTTACATACTCATGCTAGTATTTCTATAGAAAAAATTCTTAGAAGTGGGAATGTTAAGTCATAGGTTACATATATTTAAAATATACATTCTGCAGCAATCTCCCTCCAAAATATTTTAAATGAGTCTATATTTTTCAACTTACCTGTTTTACCAATTTACACTCCCAATATTTCCCTATGTTCTCCCCAAACCTAATCTCCTTCTCCATCTTCTTCTTCACTTCCTCCTCTCTTCTCCAGAAATCGTCTTCCTTCCCTTCCTCCTCCTGCTCACTCTGTTACATTTTTCTTCTTATTACCCTTCTTCCTTTGGTCATATCACATTTGTTGGGATTATAAATACAATGTGGGAGAACAAGTAAAAATAAGCATGCTTTTATTTTTCATGATGTAATGAGAATAATTCATGTTTCATCAATTAACTTAGTCTCTGATATGTATATTTGTTTTAAGTTAAGCAAATTTTCTCCTAATTCCAACTTATTAACCATTTATAAAGTCAAAAATGCATGTTAGATTTTATCAAAAACTCTTTTCATACCTATTGTAAACAGTTATGTCATTTTTTCCCTTTAATCTATTACTATAGTAAATTACATTAATTTCCTAATGTTGAAACATCTTTGCATATGTAACCACATTCTAGAATTTTTAAAGTCATGTTTAAAAATAAAGTGGTTTTGATTTTAATATAGTAACAATGCATCTATATTAAAAAAGTTAACATATTCTTGAGCTCTGTCTGCCCAATTTTTTATATTTGAACTATGCTAGCCTTACATAATGAATTGAAAAGATTTCCATATTCTTAAACATATGTTATTTAGTTTGAATAATATAGAGATTGTTATTTTATGCCAATAGCCTTAGGAGAATTTGCTCACAAAACCATCTGGGCTTGATGGCTTGAAGAAGGAGATTAATTTTATTACCATTTCAATTTTATATATCTTTAAAAGATAAAAACTTCCTAAAAAACAAATGACATCACAGTCATCACATAATATTTTAACAGTAGTTCCTGAATATCTAAATATCCAGACAGTATTTAAGTTAAATATCTTCTAATTTATAGGTTCCTCCACCCTCTCTCTCTCTCTTTTTTTATTTTCTTTGTAATTTAGTTTTTGAAGGAATGAGTTTACTGGGTAATATTTTTAAATATAAAACAACCAGGTTGGTCATGTGCATGCCCAAGACTGTGCCTTTTGAGGGATGACCTCAGAGGCTTCATATTGTGGGGGAAATAAACTTCACTAAAATAGTCCAGTCAATCACTAAACAAATAAACAAGGAAACAAAAAATAATAATCCACTAGAGGGACTAAACAGTAGATTTGAAATGTCAGAAGAAAGAACTACTGAACTTGTAGGATGATTCAGATTATGCGATCCAAAGAAGAGAGAGAGGAAAAAAAAGTAAAGAAAAATGTATAGAACCTCAGAGGAATGTGTGACATCATTAACTGCATCAACATATATGTAGCTGGAGTGTCAGAAGAAAAGGAGAGAAAAAAAGGAGGGAAAAATTTGAACAATAGCTGAAAACTTCCCAAATTTGATGAAAATCATTAATCTATACATCTAAGAAGCTCAACAAACTCCAGGTAGGATCAATACAAAGAGATCCACACACTTAACATATCATAGCAAAAATGTTGAAAGCCAAAGTAAAGGAAAATCTCAAAAGCAGCAGGAGAAAATCAACACATTACAAAGAAGGCACACCCCCTCACCCAACACACACACACACACCAAATTAAAAGCTGACTTCTTATAAGAAATAATGGAGGGCAGAGGCAGTGGGATCACATATGTAAAGTGTGGAGAGAAAAAAAGTCAACAGAAAAAAATAAGTCTACTTCATTTTTCAAAAATGAAGTAGAAAGTAAGACTTTTCCAGATACACAAAAAGAAAAGAACTTGTCATAGAAAGTCTGCGTTATAAGAAATACTAAAGGAAGGTCTTCAGGTTGAAAGCAAGACACAGCACACAGTAACTCAAATCTACATTAAAAAAAAAACACAAAAAACAATGGTAAAGGTAATTATACAATTATAAAAGAGTATAAACGGGGCTTCCCTGGTGGCGCAGTGGTTAAGAATCTGCCTGCCAATACAGGAGACATGGGTTCGAGCCCTGGTCTGGGAAGGTCCCACATGCCCTGGAGCAAGTAAGCCTGTGCACCATAACTACTGAGCCTGCACTCTAGAGACCACGAGCCACAACTATTGAGCCCATGCACCACAACTACTGAAGCCCATGCACCTAGAGCCTGTGCTCTGCAACAAGAAGCCACCATGATGAGAAGCCTGCGCACTGCAACAGAGTAGCCCCTGCTCGCCGCAACTAGAGAAAGCCCATGTGCAGCAATGAAGACCCAACACAGCCAAAAAAAAAAAAGAGTATAAATGTATGTTTTTCCGTTTTTCTCTTAACTGATTTTAAAAGCAATTTTATAAAGCAACATGTGTTTAATTGTATTGTTGGGCCTATAACATAAAAATGTAATATATTTGCTAATAACAACATTATAGAGAGGGATGGGAACACAGCTATATTGGAGAAAGGAAATGACAACAGATGATAACTCAAATCCATAAGAACAAACGAAGAGAACCAGATATGGTAAATAAGGAAGTTAATACAAGTGCTATACATGTATACTGGCTCTCCTTTCTTCCCTCAGCTTCTTTAAAAGATATAAATTACTCAAGCTAATAGTTATGACAATGTGTCATTGGGTTTATAGCATATATAGATATAATGATATGCATAACAATAGTAGCAAACAAGGCCAGTTGGGGTAGGAAATAGGAATGCTTTCCTATTTCTCACTGGAATTAAGTTAGCATAAATCTGAATTAGATTCTGATATGGCCTGCCCTAGATAAAAAACTAAGAAAATATTTCAAACAATATAGTGAAAAAAATTAATGTAATTAAATTGTTACACACTGAAAATACTCAATACTAAAGAAAATAGTAAAGGAGGAATAGATGAAAAAAAAGACATAAGAAATATATTAAATGAAAATAAAATGACAGACATAAATCCAACTATGTCAGTAATAACCTTAAAAGTGAGGGGACTAAGCAGACCAGTGAAATGGCAGAGACTAGGTAACAAAAGAAGATCCAACTGTATGTTGCCTATAGGAGATGCATTTTAGATTCTAAAATACAAATAGGTTGGGAAAAAAAGTATGGGAAAAATATATCATGCAAAGGAGTGGCTATACTAATATCAGACAAAATAGATTTTAAAACAAAATTAAAAGTTCCAAAAATAAAGAGGGATATTTTATAATGTTGAATGGTCTGTCCATCAGGGAAATATAATGATTATAAATGTATTCATCTGACAACAGAGACATAAAATACGTGACGCAAAACCTGACAGAAAAAAGGGAGAAAGAAATGATTCAACAATAATAGTTGTAGACTTTGATATACCACTTTCAATAATGGGTAAAACAACAAGCAGAAGATCAACAAGGAAATAGAAGACCTGAACAACACTATAAGCTGGCTAGACCTAACAGACATCTATAGAATGCTCCACCCAACAACAGCAAACTACAAATTCTTCATAAGTGTACATGGAAAGTTCTCCAGGACAGACCATATGTAAGGCCATAAAATAAACCTCAATATATTTAAAAAGATTGAAATCATATAAAGTATTTTCTCTGACCACAAAGAAGTGAAATTAGATACCATATGACCCAGGAATTTCACTCTTAGGTATATATGCAAGAGAAATGAAAAATGTCCACACAAAACTTGTATATAAATGTTCATAGCAGCACTATTCATAATAGCCCCAAAGCGGAAGCAACCGAAATGTTCAGAAACTAAAGAATGAATAAATGAAATGTTGGTATACCCATATAATGGAATATTACTTGGCAATAAACAGAAATGAAATACATTTGGCCTTTGCACAATGCAGGGGTCAGGATGCTGCCTCCCCTACCACCCACCTCCGCCAACAGTCAAAAGTCTGTGTATAACTTTACAGTTGGCTCTCCATACACTTAGTTCCACATCCATGGATTCAACCAACTGTAGATTGTGTAGTACTGTAGTACATATGTATTGAAAAAAAAGATCTGTGTATAAGTGGACCTGTGCAGTTTAAACCCTTGTTGTTCAAGGGTCAACTGTACTGATACATGCTACAACATGGATGAACCTTAAAAACATTATGCTAACAGAAAGAAGCCAGTCACAAAAGAACATATATTGTATGATCCTCTTGATATGAAACAATCCAGAATAAGCAAACCACAGAGACAGAAAATAGATTAGCAGTGTTAAGGGCTGGGTGAGGAGGGAATGGGGTTTGTTTTTGGGTTGATAAAGATGTTCTAGAATTAGATAGTGGTTGCACAACTCTGTGAATATCCTAAAAAATCATTGAATTGTACACTTTAAAAGGGTGAATTGTGTAGTATATGAATTACATCTCAATAAAGCTGTTAAAAATAGAGAAGAAACAAATGGTACCAATAACCTTCCTACCTGCCTGCTAAATGAGACAAGGCCTTTGGCTTGGTTTTATAGCAACTGCTTCTCCTCCCTACCTAACACCCAAAGTTTTATAAGATCAGCAGGAATTTCAGCTCCAGATTAATATTTTATCTCTCTAAATGGTACCCTCTACTTTAACCATGAATTGAACTTCTTTGCATCTCCTAGAATGCATCTGCTTTCTTAGGTCTCTGTTTGAAGGCCCTCTTATGTGTTGCCCTGCTCTTTGAAAGCCTCCTCCAATTGGCTCACTTTTATTTCTTTTCAATAATGCAGATGTCACCTCTTTAGGAATGTCCTCCCTGAGGCTTAGTTAGTGCACCCTCGAAGCCTTAGTTGCTGTACCATCTATATATTTCACTTCACCCTGGGCTCACTTCTATCATAGCATCTATTTGTTTACTTGTCTCCCCCACTAAACTATAAGGTCCATGACTGCAAGTATTGTATCTTTTAGTTATAAGCACCTTGCCCTGTGCCTAGGTGCTCAATAGATTAAGAAAGCCTGTCTAGCCGCATGTAAATCAATGAAGTTAAAACAAATCCTCACACCATATATAAAAATAAACTCAAAATGGCTTGAAGACTTAAATATAAGACATGACACCATAAAACTTTTAGATGAGAACATAGGCAAATCATTCTCTGACATAAATTGTACCAATGTTTTCTTAGGTTAGTTTCCCAAGGTAATAGAAATAAAAGCAAAAATAAACAAATGGGACCTAATCAAACTTACAAGCTTTTGTATAGTAAAGGAAACCATAAACAAAACGAAAAGACAACTTAGGGACTGGGAGAAAATATTTGCAAATGATGTGACTTACAAGGGATCAATGTGCAAAATATACAAACAGCTCATATAACTCAATATCAAAAAAAACCCAATTGAAAAATGGTCAGAAGATCTAAATAAACATTCCTCCAAGGAAGACATACAGATGGCCAACAGGCCCATGAAAAGATGCTCATCATCACTAATTATTAGAGAAATGCAAATCAAAACTATAATGAGGTACAACCTCACACCAGTCAGAATGGCCATCGTTAAAAAGTCTACAAATAATAAATGCTGGAGAGGGTGTGGAGAAGAGGGAACCTTCCTGCACTGTTGGTGGGAATGTAAATTGGTGCAGCCACTATGGAAAACAGTATGGAGGTTCCTCAAAAAACTAAAAATAGAGTTGCCATATGACACTGCAATCCCACTCCTGGGCATATATCTGGACAAAACTATAATTTGAAAATATTCATGCACCCCAATGTTCATTGCAGCACTATTTATAATAGCTAAGACACGGAAACAACCTAAGTGTCCACTGACAGGTGAATGGATAAGAAGAGGTGGTATTTATAAACAATGAAATATTACGCAGCCATAAAAAAGAATGACAGAATGCCATTTGCAGCTACATGGATGGACCTAGAGATCATCATACTAAGTGAAGGAAATCAGAAAGAGAAAGACAAATACCATATGATATCACTTATATGCGTAATCTAAAATATGACACAAATGAACTTATCTACAAAACAGAAACAGACTCACAGACATAGAGAACAGACTTGTGGTTGCCAAGGGAGAGGGGGAGTGGGGGAGGGATGGATTGGGAGATTGGGATTAGCATATACAAACTATTATATATATGATGGATAAAAAACAAGGTCCTGCTGTGTAGCACAGGGAACTATATTCAATATCCTGTGATAAACCATAATGGAAAAGGATATGAAAAAGAATGTATATATGTATATGTATAACTGAATCACTTTGCTATAAGTAGAAATTAGCACAACATTGTAAATCAACTATACTTCAATAAAATAAATTTTTAAAAAATGTTTGTCTAAACCCCATGATCACCTACTAACTTTAACAGTAACAGATTTTACTTCTCAGGGGTGTGTGCATGTGTGTGTGAGCACGCGTACGCCCGTGCACTGATGATGGTAATGATCGTGATATCAGTCATATCACTGTGGCTCACTTTAAAGAACCAGCAGGAAAAATATTGAGATATTGCTAGGATTTGCCACCATCCTGAATGAGACACTTGCATTGACCTTTAGCTATTAATACAAATTGTGAAACTATTGGAGTGTGACTGGTATTTTCTGAGTTGGTAACTAGTTCTGATTATCACAATTTTAATGTGTTCAAAGAAGCTCCTTGGAAATTACATATAAGATATTTCATGAAATTCCACTAGGGTTTTTAAATTTCTTGAAGTTTCTGATAATTATTTTACTTAATTTTAAACATAAATTTTATATCTGAAATTTAAAAATTAAATACCCATTCTTCATTTTTCTATGTGGAAAATAAACTTTTCTCCTCAGAATGGTATATATGGCAGGCTTCTGTCCCAAAGTGGCCAACTGTTTGCTAAGTATGATGGAATTCTGTAAGAAAAAAAAAATTCCTCTTTTTAATCTTTTCAGAGCCAAAATTAATCGGAAATTACATCATGATATACTGAATTTATTATTTTAGTAAAGACATTGTTTATATTTATAAATTTACCACGTTTTCAAGATTCAGCTTTGGTATTTTTCCTACTGTATAGCTTCCTCCCTATTAGAACCTTATGAATTGTAAATGTCAAAATTTCCAACATGTTGAAAACACTATGCACAATCAGAATCCTGAACAAACTGAGATTATGGAGGCTCTTAAATAAATACCCTTAGTTTTAAAATTTTCTTTCTTTCTTTTTAACATCTTTATTGGAGTATAATTGCTTTACATTGTTGTGTTAGTTGCTGCTGTATAACAAAGTGAATCAGCTATATGTATGCATACATCCCCATATACCTTCCCTCTTGCGTCTCCCTCCCACACTCCCTTTCCTACCCCTCTAGGTGGTCACAAAGCACCGAGCTGATCTCCCTGTGCTATGCAGCTGCTTCCCACTAGCTATCTATTTTACATTTGGTAGTGTATATACGTCAATGCTACTCTCTCACTTCGCCCAGCTTACAGGTCCCCCTCCCCATGTCCTCAAGTCCATTCTCTACGTCTGAGTCTTTATTCCCGTCCAGCCCCTACGTTCATCAGAACCTTTTTTTTTTCTTTTACATTCCATATATATGTGTTAGCACATGGCATTTGTTTTTCTCTTTCTGACTTACTTTACTCTGTATGACAGACTCTAGGTCCATCCACCTCACTACAAATAACTCACTTTTGTTTCTCTTTATGGCTGAGTAATATTCCATTGTATATATGTGTCATGTCTTCTTTATCCATTCATCTGTCGACGGACACTTAGGTTGCTTCCATGTCCTGGTTATTGTAAATAGTGCTGCAATAAACATTGTGGTAAATGACTCTTTTTGAATTATGGTCTTCTCAGGGTATATGCCCAGAAGTGGGATTGCTGGGTCATATGGTAGTTCTATTTTTAGTTTCTTAAGGAACCTCCATACTGTTCTCCATAGTGGCTGTATCAATTTACATTCCCACCAACAGTGCAAGAGGGTTCCCTTTTCTCCACACCCTCTCCAGCATTTATTGTTTGTAGATTTTCTGATGATGCCCATTCTAACTGGTATGAGGTGATACCTCATTGTAGCTTTGATTTGCATTTCTCTAATGATTAGTGATGTTGAGCATCCTTTCATGTGTTTGTTGGCAATCTGTACATCTTCTTTGGAGAAATGTCTATTTGGGTCTTCTGCCCATTTTTGGATTGGGTTGTTTGTTTTTTTGATATTGAGTAGCATGAGCTGCTTGTATACTTTGGAGACTAATCCTTTGTCAGTTGCTTCATTTGCAAATATTTTATCCCATTCTGAGGGTTGTCTTTTCATCTTGTATATGGTTTCCTTTGCTGTGCAAAAGCTTTTAAGTTTCATTAGGTCCCATTTGTTTATTTTTGTTTTTATTTCCATTTCTCTAGGAGGTGGGTCACAAAGGATCTTGCTGTGATTTATGTCATAGAGTGTTCTGCCTATGTTTTCCACTAAGAGTTTTTGTCTGGCCTTACATTTAGGTCTTTAATCCATTTTGAGTTTATTTTTGTGTATGGTGTTAGGGAGTGTTCTAATTTCATTCTTTTACATGTAGCTGTCCAGTTTTCCCAGCTTCACTTATTGAAGAGTCTGTCTTTGCTCCATTCTATATTCTTGCCTCCTTTATCAAAGATAAGTTGACCATATGTGTGTGGGTTTATCTCTGGGCTTTCTATTCTGTTCCATTGATCTATATTTCTGTTTTTGTGCCAGTACCATACTGTCTTGATTACTGTAGCTTTGTAGTATAGTCCGAAGTCAGGGAGCCTGATTCTTCCCACTCCATTTTCTTTCTCAGAATTGCTTTGGCTGTTTGGGGTCTTTTGTGTTTCCATAAAAATTGTAAAATTTTTTGTTCTAGTTCTGTGAAAAATGCCATTGGTAATTTGATAGGGGTTGCAATGAATCTGTAGATTGTTTTGGGTAGTATAGTCATTTACACAATGTTGATTCTTCCAATCCAAGAACATGGTATACCTCTCCATTTATTTGTATCATATTTAATTTCCTTCATCAGTGCCTTATGTGTCATATTTAATTTCTTTCATCAGTGTCTTATAGTGTTCTGCATACAGGTCTTTTGTCTCCATAGGTTGGTTTACTCCTAGGTATATTACTGTTTTTGTTGCAATGGTAAATGGGAGTGTTTCCTTAATTTCTCTTTCAGATTTTCATCATTAGTGTATAGGAATGCTTGAGATTTCTGTGCATTAATTTTGTATCCTGCTACTTTACCAAATGCATTGATTAGCGCTAGAGTTGTCTGGTAGCATCTTTAGGATTCTTTATGTATAGTATCATGTTATCTACAAACACTGACAGTTTTACCTCTTCTTTTCTGATTTGGATTCCTTTTATTTCTTTTTCTTCTCTGATTGCTGTGGCTAAAACTTCCCAAACTATGTTGAATAATAGTGGTGAGAGTGGGGAACCACGTCTTCTTCCTGATCTTAGTGGAAATGGTTTCAGTTTTTCACCATTGAGAACGATGTTGGCTGTGGGTTTGTCATATATGGCCTTTATTATGTTGAGGTAAGTTTCCTCTATGGCTACTTTCCGGAGAGATTTCATCATAAACGGGTGTTGAATTTCATCAAAAGCTTTTTCTGCATCTATTGAGATGATCATATGGTTTTTCTCCTTCAGTTTGTTAATATGGTTTATCACATTGATTAATTTGTGTATACTGAAGAATCCTTGCATTCCTGGGATAAACCCCACTTGATCATGGTGTATGATCCTTTTACTGTGCTGCTGGATTCTGTTTGCTAGTATTTTGTTGAGGATTTTTGCATCTATGTTCATCAGTGATATTGGCCTGTAGTTTTCTTTTTTTGTGACATCTTTGTCCGGTTTTGGTATCAGGGTGATGGTGGCCTTGTAGAATGAGTTTGGCAGTGTTCCTCCCTCTGCTATATTTTGCAAGAGTTTGAGAAGGATAGGTGTTAGCTCTTCTCTAAATGTTTGATAGAATTCGCCTGTGAATCCATCTGGTCCTGGGCTTTTGTTTGTTGGAAGATTTTTAATCACAGTTTCAATTTCAGTACTTGTGGTCAGTCTGTTTATATTTTCTATTTCTTCCTGGTTCAGTCTTGGAATGTTATGCTTTTCTAAGAATGTGTCCATTTCTTCCAGGCTGTCAATTTTATTGGCATATAGTTGCTTGTAGTAATCTCTCATGATCCTTTGTATTTCTGCAGTGTCAGTTGTTTCTTCATCTTTTTCATTTCTAATTCTGTTGATTTGAATCTTCTCACTTTTTTTCTTGATGAGTCTGGCTAATGGTTTATCAATTTTGTTTATCTTCTCAAAGAACCATCTTTTAACTTTATTGATCTTTGCTATCATTTCCTTCATTTCTTTTTCATTTATTTCTGACCTGATCTTTATGATTTCTTTCTTTCTACTAACTTTGGGGGGTTTTTTTTGTTGTTGTTCTTCTTTCTCTAATTGCTTTAGGTGTAAGGTTAGGTTGCTTATTTGAGATTTCTCTTGTTTCTTGAGATAGGAATGTATTGCTATAAACGTCCCTCTTAGAACTGCTTTTGCTGCATTCCATAGGTTTTGGGTCATCGTGTTTCATTGTCATTTGTTTCTAGGTATTTTTTGATTTCCTCTTTGATTTCTTCAGTGATCTCTTGGTCATTTAATAGCATATTATTTAGCTTCCATGTGTTAGTATTTTTTACAATTTTTTTCCTATAAGTGATATGTAGTCTCATAGCATTGTGGTCGGAAAAGATACTTGATACAATTTCAATTTTCTTAAAGTTACTGAGGCTTGATTTGTGACCCAAGATATGATCTATCGTGGAGAATGTTCCATGAGCACTTAAGAAAGTTCTGTTGTTTTTGGATGGAATGTCCTATAAACATCAATTAAGTACATCTTCTTTAATGTATCATTTAATGCTTGTGTTTCCTTATTTATTTTCATTTTGGTTGATCTGTCCATTGGTGAAAGTGGGGTGTTAAAGTCCCCTACTATGATTGTGTTATTGTCGATTTCCCCTTTTATGGCTGTTAGCATTTGCCTTTTGTATTGAGGTGCTCCAGGAATTGTTATATCTCCTTCTTGGATTGACCCCTTGATCATTATGTAGTGTCCTTCTTTGTCTCTTGTAATAGTCTTTATTTTAAAGTGTATTTTGTCTGATATGAGAATTGCTACTCCAGCTTTCTTTTGATTTCCACTTGCATGGAATATCTTTTTCCATCCCCTCACTTTCAGTCTGTATGTGTCCCTAGGTCTGAAGTGGGCCTCTTGTAGACAGCATATATATGGGTCTTGTTTTTGTATCAATTCAGCCAGTCTATGTCTTTTGGTTGGAGCATTTAATCCATTTACATTTAAGGTAGATATCAATATGTGTGTTCCTATTACCATTTTCTTAATTGTTTTGGGTTTGTTATTGTAGATCTTTTCCTTCTCTTGTGCTTCCTGCCTAGGAAGCTTCCTTTAGCATTTGTTGTAAAGCTGGTTTTGTGGTGCTGAATTCTCTTAGTTTTTGCTTGTCTGTAAAGGTTTTAATTTTTCCATCAAATCTGAATGAGATCCTTGCTGGGTAGAGTATTCTTGGCTGTAGGTTTTCCCCTTTCATCACTTTAAATATGTCCTGCCACTCCCTTCTGGCTTGCAGAGTTTCTGCTGAAAGATCAGCTGCTAACCTTATGGGGATTCCCTTGTATGTTATTTGTTGCTTCTCCCTTGCTGCTTTTAATATTTTTTCTTTGTATTTAATATTTGATAGTTTGATTAATATGTGTCTTGGCATGTTTTTCCTTGGATTTATCTTGTATGGGAGTCTCTGCACTTCCTGGACTTGACTATTTCCTTTCCCATGTTAGGGTAGTTTTCAACTATAATCTCTTCAAATATTTTCTCAAACCCTTTCTTTTTCTCTTCTTCTTCTGGGGCCCCTATAGTTTGTTGTTGTGTTTAATGTTGTCCCAGAGGTCTCTGAGACTGTCCTCAATTCTTTTCATTCTTTTTCTTTATTATGCTCTGTGGTTGTTATTTCCAATATTTTATCTTCTAGGTCACGTATTCGTTCTTCTGCCTCAGTTATTCTGCTATTGATTCCTTCTAGAGAATTTTTAATTTCATTTATTGTGTTGTTCATCATTGTTTGCTCTGTAGTTCTTCTAGGTCCTTGTTAAACGTTTCTTGTATTTTCTCCATTCTATTTCCAATTTTTCAATCATCTTTACTATCTCTACTCTGAATTTTTTTTCAGGTAGACTGCCTATTTCTTCTTCATTTGTTTGGTCTGGTGGGTATTTACCTTGCTCCTTCATCTGCTGCATATTTCTGTGTCTTCTCATTTTGCTTAACTTACTGTGTTTGGGGTCTCCTTTTCGCAGGCTGTAGGTTCGTAGTACCCTTTGTTTTTGGTGTTTGCCCCCAGTGGGTAAGGTTGGTTCTGTGGGTTGTGTAGGCTTCCTGGTGGAGGGGACTGGTGCCTGTGTTCTGGTGGAGGAGGCTGGATCTTGTCTTTCTGGTGGGCAGGAACATGTCCAGTGGTGAGTTTGGGGGTGTCTGTAAACTTAGTATGATTTTAGGCAGCTCTCTGCTAATGGGTGGGGTTGTGTTCCTGTCTTGCTAGTTGTTCATCATGGGGTGTCCAGCACTGGAGCTTGCTGGTCGTTGAGTGGAGCCGGGTCTTTGCGTTGAGACACAGATCTCTGGGAGAGCTCTCACTGATTGATATTACATGGTGCCGGGAGGTGTCTGGTGGTCCAATGTCCTGAACTCAGCTCTTCCACCTCAGAGGCTCAGCCCTGACACCCAGCCGGAGCACCAAGACCCTGTCAGCCACACGGCTTTTAGGAAGTCTGAGGTGTTCTGCCAGTGTTCAGTCAGTGTTCTGTAGGAGTTGTTCCACATGTAGATGTATTTCTGATGTATTTGTGGGGAGGAAGGTGAGCTCCACGTCTTACTCCTCTGCCATCTTGAAGGTCCTCAATACCCTTAGTTTTAATGTCAATGAAATACAAAATGGAGTTTCTAAAACTAATCTGTTGGAATTATTTCTATATGAGCTTGACTTCAAAACAACATACCCTTCAAGGCATATTTCAAATATATCTGGAGGCTCTCAAAAAATTCTATTAGTATAAAGATAGATCTGACATGTTCCCTCTTTTTCTCATGAGATTTAAGGGGATGTTGAATTGACTGGAATTATTCCTAATAAAGTCTTTTTAGAATAGAGGCAGCAGTTTCATTATGGGGAATACCTAGAATAAAAAAATCAGATAATGAGGGCCAGTCTAGAGTCCTCCAATAATGCTCCTGTTAAATTTCCTAGAAATATGTCAACCACCCACAAAGGAACATTTGAGATTGCTGTAATGAGTATCAGTAAGTGTGTATTTATTGGGACTGCGATTGTCTAATAAGAGGATTTAACCTACGTTTTGAGAGTAGTAATGGTGGTCAGGGATGGCTTCCTTGAAGAATAGAAGTTTAATGATTTTGATAGAGAAAAATAGATTTGCCTGGTAAATACTTGATAAATAATAGATCTTTTAAATTTTGTTTCTAAAAATCTTATCCACTATTCAGAATTTTAAATATAACTATCCTTCATATACATGCAAAGGAAAAGAGTAAATGGAGCATTCTTAATGTAGCAAAGAATAAGATGGAAATAAAATACAACAAGCAACCTATACAGCAAGATGATAGAAAAAAGGATATACTAAGATAAAATTAAGACAATTATGTCAACAAGCTTAAGAATATATGTTTCTCCATTAACAGGTTAATTCAAGGTCATTAAAGATGGTTTTATAAATATAGAAAAAAATTACCACAAAGAAATCATCAAAAGTATAAAAAACATATTTAGGATATTTTCTTAGGATTTACCAAATGTAGGTTACTGTTATGTATTCATGTTATATAACCTGAAGTCTATACAAACACCATTTTAAACGACAGCATAATATTCCATTGAGTGAGTTATCATTACTTACTTAACACTCCCTTATTGGACATTTAGGTAGCTTTATTTTTTCACTTTTGTAAATATTATTGCCATGGACATTATCAGATACAGTCTTTTCTACATTAGCACTATTTCTTTTGATTAGATTCTTGAAAATGTGATTACTGGATCAAAAGTTATTAACACTTTAAAAATTCTTGATATGAATTGAGCAAAATGATTTCTAAAAGGAATATGCCTATTTATTTTATTACTATTAATTATCATCAGCAGATTTCACTATCTAGTGCCCAACTTCTTATACTTTTTAGAAAAGTATTCTAGTTGTAACATCAATATATGTTTATACATGCTGCTAAATTTAATAAATATCTTTTTGCTTCTTAATTGATTTTTCAGCAGCATTTGAAACATTAGACTAATTTCCCCTTTTCAGGGAATGTTTCTCTCTTACTTGGCTTACAAGCACTTCAAACCAGTATGTCCAAAACTGAACTACTGCCTCGAGGTTCTGCCTCCCAAACCAGCATTTATAAATATTTGTTGAATAAATAAAGAAGAAAATAATCTCACAACCCAGCGGAGAGTAAAGCTCTCTCACAATTTGCATGGAATCTTTTTTCATCCCTTCACTTTTCTCCTATGTGCGTCTTTAAATGTAAAGTGAGTTGCTTGTTGACACCATATTGCTGGATGTTTTTTAAAAAATCCATTCAGTCGTTCTATGCCTTTTGATTGGGGGTTTAATCCATTTGAATTTAAGTACTTATTGATAGATAAGATAAGGTCTTAATATTGCCATTTTCTTAATTTTTTATGAAACCTGAGGCTTTCATAAAATGTCTTATAGTTAAAACTATTTTTAAGTTGATAGCAACTTCAATCACATAAATAAACTACACTTTTACTACCGCCTCCTTTGTGTTCATGTAGTCAGAGCTTACTTTTTTGTGTGTTACGCATCTATTAACAAATTTTTGTCTTTTAACTTTTATATTAGGGTTAAAAGTTATTCATGCACCACCATTACAGTGTTATATTGTTCTGTATTTGCCTATAAAATTACCTTTACCAGTGATAGATCACATGTTAAGTCATAAAATAATTTTTAAGTCTTAAAAATTTAAGAAGATTAAAATCATTGCAAGTATCTTTTCCAACCACAATGGAATGAAACTAGAAATCAGTAATAGTTAGAAAATATGAAGAATCACAAATACATGCAAATTAAACTGCACAATCTTGAACAATAATTTGGTCAAAGAGGAAATCAAAGGGAATTTTTAAAATACCTCAAGACAAAGGAAAACATAAACACAACATAACAGAATTTATGGGATGTATCAAAAGCAAGACTAAAAGGGAAGCAATAAATGCCTACGTTAAAAAAAAAGATCTCAAATAAACAACCTAACTTTACACCTCAAGGAACTAGAAAAAGAGAAGCAAACTAAGCCTAAAGTGAGCAGAAGGAAAGAAATAATAAAGATCAGAGCAGAAACAAATCAAGTAGAAAATAGAAAAAGAATAGAAAAAAAATCAACAAAACTAAGAAATGGCTTTTTGAAAAAATAAACAAAATTGACACATTCTTAACTAGGCTAAGAAAAAAGACTAAAGTCTCAGATAAATAAAATAAAAAATGAAAGAGGAGACATTACAACTGATACCACACAAATGCAAAGGCTCATAACAGAAAATTGTGAGCAATTACATACCAAAAAATTGTACAACCTAGAAGAAATGTACAGATTCCTACAAACATACAACCTACTAAGAATGAATCCTGAAAAAATAGAAAATGTGAACAGACTAATAATGCATAAGAAGACCTAATCAGTAAGCAAAAATCTCCCAATAAAAACAACAACAAAACCAGGACTAGATAGTTTAACTGGTGAATTCTATCAAACATTTAAAGAAGAATTAATACCAATACTTCTGAAACTCTTCCCAAAAATTGAGGCAGAGGGAACACTTCCCAACTCATTTTATGAGGCCAGCATTACCTTGATACCAAAACCAGATAGGAACATTACAGGAAAGAAAACTTGAGGCCAATATCCCTGATGAATATAGATGTAAAAATTCTCAGCAACACACTAGCAAACCAAATTCAACAGCACACCAAGAGGATCATACACAATGATCAAGTGGGATTTAGCCATAGGTTGCAAGGATGGTTCAACATATACAAGTCAATAAATGTGACACATCACATTAATAGAATGAAAGACAAAAATCATTTGATCATCTCAATACACACAGAGAAAGCATTTGACAGAACACAACATCCTTTCTTGATACAAACTCTCAGTGGATTGGATATAGAAGAAATCTACCTCAACATAATAAAAGCCATATATGACAAGCCCATAGCTATCATCATACTCAATGGGGAAAGGTTAAAAACTTTTGCTTTAAGGTCAGGATGAAGACAAGGGTGCTCAATCTCACCACTCCTATTCAACACAGTACTGGATGTCCTAGCCAGAACAACCAGGCAAGAAAAAGAAATAAAAAGCATTCAAATTGAAAAGGAAATTAAAATGTCTTTGTAGATAACATGATCTTATATTTAGAAAATCTAAGGAAGCCACCAAAAACTGTTAGAACTAGTCAACAAATTCAGTAAAGTTGCAGGATACAAAATCAACATGCAGCAATCAGTTGCATTTCTATATACTAACAGTGAGCTATTTGAAAAAGAAATAAAGGAAACAATCACATTCACAATAGCATCAAAAACATGAAGTACTTGGGGATAAATTTAACCAAGGAGGTGAAATATCTGTAAACAGAAAATTATAAGACTTTGATGAAATAAATTTAAGAAGACACAAATAAATGGGAAAATATCCCATGTTCATGGATCAGAAGAATTAATATTGCTAAAATGTCCCTGCTACTCAGAGCCATCTACAGATTCAATATAATCCCTATAAAAAATCTCAATGGCATTTTTTCACAAGAGTAGAAAAAATAATCCTAAAATTTGTATGGAACCACAAAAGACTGCAAATAGCCAAGAAAATCCTGAGAAAGAACAGAGCCAGAAGCAATCACACTTTTTGATTTCAAACTATAACACAAAACTATAGTAATCAAAACAGTATGGTACTGGCATTAAAATAGACACACATAGCAAGGAACAGAATCAAGAGCAAAGAAATAAACCCTTGCATATATGGTGAACTAATATTTGACAAGACAGCCAAGAATACTCAATAGGGAAAGATAGTCTCTTCAATAAATGTTGCTGGAAAAATTTATAATCATGTACAGAAGAATGAAATTGGAACCTACCTTATACCAATCACAAAAATTAACTTTAAATGGATTACAAATTTAAACATAATACCTGAAACTGTAAAACCCCTAGAATAAAACAGGGGAAAAGCTTTTTTGACATTGGTCTTGGCAATGATTTTTTGGATATGAATATGACACCAAAAGCAGAAGCAACAAAGGCAAAAATAAGTAAGTGGAACTACATCAAATTAAAAAGCTTCTGCACAACAAATAAATAATCAACAGAGTAAAAAGGTAACCTATGGAAAGGGAGAAAATATTTGCAAGTCATACATCTGATAAAGGGTTTATATGCAAAGTATGTAAGGAACATATACAACTCAACAGCAAAAAAAGAAAAAAATCTGATTGAAAAATGGGAGGAGGAATTAATAGGCATTTTCCCAAAGAAGACATACAAATGGCCAAAAGGTACATGAAAGTGTGCTCAACATCACTGATTATAAGGGGAATGCAAGTCAAAACCACAGTAAGATAGCATCTCACACCACTTAGGATGGCTATTATCAAAAAGACAAGAAAGAACAAATGTTGACAAGGATATGGAGAAAAGGGAACTCTTGTGCACTCTTGGTGGGAATGTAAGTTGGTACAGAAATTATGGAAAACAATATGGAAGGTCCTCAAAAATTTAAAATAGAACTATCATATGATCCAGCAATCCCACTTCTGGGTGTATAGCCAAAGGAAAAGAAAACAGGACATCTATCGAAGAGATACCTTCACTCTCATGCTTATTGCAGCATTGTTTACAATAGCCAAGATATGGAAAAACCTAACTGTCCGTCAGTGGGTGATTGGATAAAGAAGATGTGATATGTGAAAATGTTAAGTGAAATAAGTCAGACAGAGAAAGACAAATACAGTATGATCTCACTTTCATGTGGAATCTAAAAATGCTGAATTCATAGAAAGAGTAGAATGGTGGTTACAAGCGGCTGAGCAGTGGGTGAAATGGGGAGATGTTGGTCAAAGGGTACAAATTTCCAATTATAAGATGAATAGGTTCTGGGGATCTAATTTATAGCATAGTGAAAATAGTTAACAATACTCTATCAAAGTACTTGAAAGTTGCTTAAAGAGTAGGTCTTAAATGTTCTTACCACAAAAAAGAAAATATAACTGTGTGAGGTGATGGAGGTCTTAAAAACTCTACTAAGGTAATCATTTCACAATATATAAGTATATTAAATCAACATATGTATACTTTAAACTTACACAATGCTAAAGATCAATTATATTTCAATAAAGCTGAAAAAAGAAACCAACACTCACTAAAAACAAAACAAAACAAAACCCAACCCCAAATTCATTGACTCTAGAATGGATAAAAAATGTGTGTTGTGTTGAAACAATGAATAACATACAGCCATGAAAATGAGCAAACTATAGGTACATATAACATGGATAAATCTTATATAATTATGATCAAAAATAAAAAGCAATATGCAGTGTATATAAAGCATGATTCAATTTATTTAAAGTAGAAAAACAAAAATAAAACCCAATAAACCGAATTGTTTAGGAATCATGCGGTAAACTAAAGAGAAAAGCAGAGCAATTATTATCACAAAATATTCAGAATAATGGTTACCTCTAGGGGAAGGGAAGGATTATGTCCATACAAGCACCTCTATTGTGGAGGGAGAAATTATGTTCATGGAGGTGGAAAATATGGGGACCTTCTGTACTACTGGTAATGTTTCATCACTTGATAGTGGTTATATGGTTATTTATTATTATTCACTAAACTGGATACTTAGCTTTTATGCTTTTTTCTTTATGATGTAATTCATAGTTAAAATGGTGAAGGAAAAAAACCTCAAATAAACTAAAACCCTGAGCCTTTTAATAGTTATTTAACCACATGTACAAATAAGTTATCCTGTACCCCATCCCTGAGTCACACGCTACTGCTGGTTCTCTTTTCCCTGGTGTGGGTGTTGGGGAAAGGGTAAGGCTCAGATAGGGATGTGAGACAGAAGTGGGCTGAGGATCAAAGGTGAAATAAAGTACAGAAATGAGTTAAACATAAGGGATTATTTTGAGTTCAAAGTCAGGGATGGTTAAGAGTTAAGGAAGAGAATGAAGAATGAAGGGTCAGAGGTAGAATTAGGATGTGGGTGTGTTAGGCACATTATCTATTGGCTGATAAAACCCCAAACAGACAATTTATATTTTGCCAGAGCTATTTTGTTGATGATTTATCAAAACTGCAATATTACAATAATCCCTTCAAACTACTCATGTAACAAAAATCCTGATTTGGTCATGGCAGGCATCTTAGAGGCAGTGATACCTGACTTGAGACTTAAAGATGACTAGATGAGGAAAGGGAATGGGCAGCTGCTGTGGAGAGAATGGCATAAGCAGAGACACAGACTCATGGAAGAGAAGATGTGTAAAGGGAAACAGCAGAGTGCAGCTGCTGGAGACAGGACATGTGGAGAGCTAAGGCCAGAGAAGAGTGGCAGAGATGGGATAATCAGGGCTTTGTGTGCCATGTTAATAGTCTAAGACTCGAGTCTATGTTGTTTGTCAGCTCAAATAGCTCAATATCAAAAAAACAACCTAATGAAAAAATGGGCAGAAGATCCAAATAGACATTTCTCCAAAGAAGATATACAGATGGCCAACAGGCACATAAAAAGATGCTCAACATCGCTAATTATTAGAGAAATGCAAATCAAAACTACAATGAAGTATTACCTCATACCAGTCAGAATGGCCATCATTAAAAAGTCTACAAATAATAAATGCTGGAGAGGGTGTGAAGAAAAAGGAACCCTCCTACACTGTTGGTGGGAATGTAAATCAGTGCAGCCACTATAGAGAACAGTACAGGGGCTCCTTAAAAAACTAAAAATAGAGTTACAAAATGATCCAGCAATCCCACTCCTGGGTATATATCTGGAGAAAACTATAATTCAAAAAGATACATGAGAAAAAAACCACATTCACAGAAAGATAGACAAGATGAAAAGGCACAGGGTTATGTACCAGATGAAGGAACAAGATAAAACCCCAGAAAAACAACTAAATGAAGTGGAGATAGGCAACCTTCCAGAAAAAGATTTCAGAATAATGATAGTAAAGCTGATCCAGGACCTTGGAAAAAGAATGGAGGCAATGACTGAGATGATGTAAGAAATATTTAAAAAGAGATAGAAGAATTAAAGAAGAAACAGAGATGAACAATACAATAACTGAAATGAAAAATACACTAGAAGGAATCAATAGCAGAATAACTGAGGCAGAAGAAGGGATAAGGGACCTGGAAGACAGAATGGTGGAATTCACTGCTGTCGATCAAAATAAAGAGAAAAGAATGAAAAGAAATGAAAACAGCCTAAGAGATCTCTGGGACAACATTAAACGCAACAACATTCACATTACAGGGGTCCCAGAAGGAGAAGAGAGAGAGAAAGGACCCAAGAAAATATTTGAAGAGATTATAGTAGAAAACTTCCCTAACATGGGAAAGGAAATAGCCACCCAAGTCCAGGAAGCTCAGAGAGTCCCATACAGGATAAACCCAAGGAGAAACACGCCGAGGCACACAGTAATCAAATTGGCAAAAATTAAAGACAAAGAAAAATTATGGAAAGCAGCAAGGGAAAAACGGCAAATAACATACAAGGGAACTCCCATAAGGTTAACAGCTGATTTCTCAGCAGAAACTCGACAAGCCAGAAGGGAGTGGCATGACATATTTATAGTGATGAAAGGGAAGAACCTACAACCAAGATTACCCTACCTGGCAAGGATCTCATTCAGATTCGACAGAGAAATCAAAAGCTTTACAGACAAGCAAAAGCTAAGAGATTTCAGCACCACAAAACCAGCTCTACAACAAATGCTAAAGGAACTTCTCTAAGTGGGAAACACAAGAGAAGAAAAGGACCTACAAAAACAAACCCAAAACAATTAAGAAAATGGTAATAGGAACACACATATCGATAATTACCTTAAACGTGAATGGATTAAATGCTCCAACCAAAAGACACAGGCTCGCTGAATGGATACAAAAACAAGACCCATATATATGCTGTCTACAAGAGACCCACTTCAGACCTAGGGACACATACAGACTGAAAGTGAGGGGATGGAAAAAGATATTCCATGCAAATGGAAATCAAAACGAAGCTGGAGTAGCAATACTCATATCAGATACAATAGACTTTAAAATAAAGAACGTTACAAGAGACAAGGAAGGACACTACATAATGATCAAGGGATCAATCCAAGAATATATAACAATTATAAATATATATGCACCCAAAATAGGAGCACTTCAATACATAAGGCAACTGCTAACAGCTATAAAAGAGGAAATCGACAGTAACACAATAATAGTGGGGCACTTTAACACCTCACTTACACCAATGGACAGATCATCCAAAGAGAAAATTAATAAGGAAACACAAGCTTTAAAGGACACAACAGACCAGATAGATTTACTTGATATTTATAGGACGTTCCATCCAAAAACAGCAGATTACACTTTCTTCTCAAGTGCGCATGGAACATTCTCCAGGATAGATCACATCTTGGGTCACAAATCAAGCCTCAGTAAATTTAAGAAAAGTGAAATCATATCAAGCATATTTTCTGACCACACGCTATGAGATTAGAAATCAATTACAGGGAAAAAACCGTAAAAACCACAAAGACATGGAGGCTAAACAATACGTTACTAAATAACCAAGAGATCACTGAAGAAATCAAAGAGGAAATCAAAAAATACCTAGAGACAAATGAAAATGAAAACACGATGATCCAAAACCTACGGGATGCAGCAAAAGCAGTTCTAAGAGGGAAGTTTATAGCTATACAAGCCTACCTGAAGAAACAAGAAAAATCTCAAATAAACAATCTAACCTTACACCTAAAGCAACTAGACAAAGAAGAACAAACAAAACCCAAAGTTAGCAGAAGGAGAGAAATCATAAAGATCAGAGATGAAATAGAAACAAAGAAAACAATAGCAAAGATCAATAAAACTAAAAGCTGGTTCTTTGAGAAGATAAACAAAATTGATAAACCATTACCCAGACTCATCAAGAAAAAGAGGGAGGGGACTCAAATCAATAAAATTAGACATGAAAAAGGAGAAGTTACAACAGACACCGCAGAAATACAAAGCATCCTAAGAGACTACTACAAGCAACTCTATGCCAATAAAATGGACAACCTGGAAGAAATGGACAAATTCTTAGAAAGGGATAACCTTCCAAGACTGAACCAGGAAGAAATAGAAAATATGAACAGACCAATCACAAGTAATGAAATTGAAACTGTGATTAAAAATCTTCCAACAAACAAAAGTCCAGGACCAGATGGCTTCACAGGTGAATTCCATCAAACATTTAGAGAAGAGCTAACACCCATCCTTCTCAAACTCTTCCAAAAAATTGCAGAGGACGGAAAACTCGCAAACTCATTCTATGAGGCCACCATCACCCTGATACTAAAACCAGACAAAGATACTACAAAAAAAAAAAATTACAGACCAATATCACTGATGAATATAGATGCAAAAATCCTCAACAAAATACTAGCAAACAGAATCCAACAACACATTAAAAGGATCATACACATGATCAAGTGGGATTTATCCCAGTGATGCAAGGATTCTTCAATATACACAAATCAATCAATGTGATACACCATATTAACAAATTAAAGAAGAAAAACCATATGATCATCTCAATAGATGCAGAAAAAGCTTTTGACAAAATTCAACACCCATTTATGACAAAAACTCTCCAGAAAGTGGGCATAGAGGGAACCTACCTCAACATAAAAAATATATATATATATATATATATGCACTCAAACATTCATAGCAGCACTATTTACAATAGCCATGACATGGAAACAACATGTGTCCATTGACAGATGAATGGATAAGAAGATGTGGTATTTATACACAATGGAATATTAGTCAGCCATAAAAAAGAATGAAATAATGCCATGTGCAGCAACATGGATGCACCTAGAGATTATCATACAAAGTGAAGTAAGTCAGACAGAGAAAGAGAAATATAATATGCTATTGCTTATATGGGAAATACAAAAAAAGTGATATACTGAACTTATACACAAAACAGAAATAGACTCACAGATATATAAAACAAACTTATGGTTAACAAATGGAGAAAAAAATAAATATATATATATATTTTTCATCACTTTACTGTACACCTGAAACTAACGTAACATTGTAAATCAACTATATTTCAATAAACATTTTAAAAAAGGAAATGTACTTAATGTCTCTGAATTGTACTCGTAAGAATGTTTAAAATGGTAGATTTTATATTATGTATATTTTCCCACAATAAAAATGTATAGATTAAAAGGATGAATAAATGCATGAATTGAGAAAAAAAAAGAGTCTATGTTGTTTGTAATGGAGAAATGTTTTAAGGAAATGACATGATCATGAATAAACATGGAAATTTAAAAGAAAAAAAGCAAAGTATTAGGTATGCATGAACTAAATAATGTTAAATTGTGCATATTTTCACTTAAAAGATTAGAAATTAAGTAACAGTAATACTTAAAGTATTTAATTACCATTAATTTATTTTATTCCCTCTAAAGTTGATTGCCAAATAAAACAATTAATCGATTGGTTGTCATTTTAATTTATCAGTCCATCTCTTGTGAATTTGATTACCATGAGGCATGAGAGCACGCTATTAAAAAACCATATCTTGACTCATTAAGACATAAAGAATCCCATAAGAAACTAAAACTTCTCATTTTACGTTTCTCTTCTATACATTTTGATTGTAACAGAAGACAGAACTTGAATCCTGAAAGAGATAAATTTGTAACAGATAAAAGAAAGGACTTATTTATTCACTGGGCTGCACTTTTAGGAAAATCATTAGTCTCAAGTGGTAAAGGATTCAATAAAGGACTAGACAGATTTTTGAAGGATGACTTCAACATAGATGCTCAAGAAACACTTTTAAAGCATTTTAACGGTCAGCCTCTTTATGAATAATGAAGTCATAGAAAATACGGAGAATGCTCAGTAAGAATTCTAAAGAAAGATTTATAATTGTAGAAATCGAGCACAAGTTCAAAATCACTATAATGACTAAACTAAATTTAATGGATAATTAAAATGTATCTAGTTCTAGGCTGCTTAATATAAATTATTCACAGCCCTTAAAAAAGAAATGTAGCATATTATTCTATCTATGATAATAATAATGTTTCCACCTACTAGGGAAGGTTCATTTGCATTCCATAGCAATTCACTAGGGTCTGCGTTTTCTGGATCGTATATCCATATAACGATAACCTACGAAATAAAATGTGGTTGCATTTCTTGACACTTTGGACAAATTTTATTTTTAGTTGTGGCAAAACATAACCATAAAAATGTTTTTGTTTTTAAAATTTCGAATATCTCAGTTAAAAATATCAAAAGTAATATGTGTTGTTTTTAACAAGAGAAAGTCCAAAGAATTAATAACATCCTCTACACTCCTGAGGTAACTGATGTTAAAACTTTGTATGAATGCTTATATGTCTTTTTCTACACCCACAGACACAGCAGCCTCCCCACACACTCATACACTTTTTACAAAAATGAGATTACACTATTCATGTTATTTATAATGTGCTTTTGTCACTTAATACACCATAGCCATTTCAATATATGTAGATCTAATTCTTCTTCTTGTTTTCTTCTTGAATAGACAATTTATTCTATTATAAAAATAAATTATATTAAAAATACAGTGAAAATTGTCTCTCCCACCCTGTACTTCATCACTCAGTTCCCACAAGTCTACTATACCCTGCAAGTAACTACTATTGGTAAGTTTTTTTGTATTTCTATAAAATTTTTGTGCATAACCAGTGTTATTTTTCTCCTTTTTATATAAATGCTAGTGTGGTAAATGCATTTTTGAACATTATATCCTTCACTTAAAGTTATATCTTAGAGATCTTTAAATATTCTCATTAATCTTTCAGATTATTTTACATATTATTACAAATTATGGAGGAACCATAATTTAACAAGTAACCTACCAATAAATATTTGTTTATATCCTTTGTCAGTACAAAGTTAATAATGAGCAACTCTGAACATATATTATTTTGTACTTTTGAGTATTCCTAAAAGTGGAATTGTTGAGTCATAGAGTATACGCATTTGTAATTTTTGTAGATATGAATTGTTCTCCATAGCAGTTGCAACAATATACCTTCTCACCAGCAATGTATGAGATCTCTTCTTTCTTCACAGCCTTCCCAACATGATGTGTTGTCATACATTTGGATATTGTCAGTCGATGGATGAAAAATGGTATGTTGATGTAGTTTTAATCTGCATTTCTTTTATCATGAGAAAGTTTGAGCATCTTTCCATATATTCAAGTCCTATTTCTATTTCCCATCTGGTGAACTATTTGTTCATTTCCTTCGCTCATTTTCTATTGGGCTGTTAGTCTTTTATTTATTAATTTGTAGAAGTTTTTAACATAAAGAATGTTCTATATGTTCTATATCTTGATCTGTGTGGTGGTTACATAGACATATACATGTACATATGAAAACTTTATTACTTTTATAATTATGTGGCATCCCTCTTTATCCTATTAAATCTGTTTGCCTTAGATTGTATATTGTCCCTATATATGGCTGCCCTTCCTCCCTCCCTCCCTCCCTCCCTCCCTCCCTTCCTTCCTCCCTCCCTCCCTCCCTTTTATATTCCCTTTACCTATAGTAATCTTCTCTCAACCTATGTAATTTGAGTTAACAGCTAGTATTTACTTTTTGCTATTTTTCTCCATGCTATGCATTTGCAGAGATATACACAAATACATGCGTACATGTATTTTTTAAAAGAGGCATCTTAAGACGTTCTTTTTTTAAAAAGAAAATTGGATCACATTATACACACTTTCCACATTCTCCCTTTTTTTCACACAAGTATACATCATTGAAATTCCCCAGTGTCAACTCTTATAATGCCTGAACAATATTCTATGATGTGCTTATACTGTAATTTACAGATCAATGTTTCTAATAATGGAGATTTACTGTGGCTCCAGTTTTGTTTTGTTTTGTTTTGCTTTACCACTATTACAATGCTGCAAAATATAGATCCTTTTCCATAGAGCCGTATATACTAGAGGTTTTATTTCTGTGGAGTAGATTCCCAGGAGTGGGATTATTGATCCAAATGGTATATATATTTTTAATTTTAATAGATGTTTCCATATTGCTCTCCAAAAATGTGAATAAGGCTCTAACTCTTCACACTTTCCACCAGCAAAGTTTGAGTGTACCCTTTTGCCCAGATCCCCTCTAGCAATAGCTATTTTCCCTTGTTCAAGTTTTACTAGTGTGATGAGTGTGACATTTCATTGTTAATTTAATTTGAATTTTCTTGAGATGAAGTGAAGCTCAGCATCTTTTCATGTTTCTTAGATTTGCTTTTGTGTACATAGCTTCTTTACATTCTTCTATTGGCACTTACCATATTCTTATCATTTGTAAGAGCTCTTTGTTTTGTTTGGACTTTAGGTATACAGACACAGAATTAGAATAATCACAATCCTCAGTCCATGACACACTATCGTTATTGGCATGACCCTCTTTTATGCAATTATTTAAATTTTAAATTAGTAAAATGAAAACCAGGAACCCACCATCCAACTCGAGACCTAGAACCTTACAAATCTTTCATTTACTTATATATTCCTCCCTTTTTGGGTTCCCTGTTTCTGCCCAAAGGTACTCACTTTCCTGAATTCTGTGTTTATTTTTCATTAATATAATGATAGTTTTTTGAACTTGATCAGCCCACACATAACCCCCTAGGGCCTGCTTTTTTTTTTCTTTCAAGATTATGTAACTAGGATTTATTCATGTTATTGCTCATAACTGAGCTCATTCGTTTTCGTTACTATTTAAAATTCCATTATGTGAAAATACCACAATTTTTCCATTTTTCTGTTAATGGGCATTTGGATTCTTTCTGTTTGGGATGGATGAATTTTATGAGCAATTCTACTATGAGCATTTTTGTTTCTGGTTTTGTTTTTGTTTTATTGGAGTATAGTTGCTTTACACTGCTGTGTCAGTTTCTGCTGTACAGCAAAGTGAATCAGCCATACATATATATATATATATCCCCTCTTTTTTGGACTTCCTTCCCATTTAGGTCACCACAGAGCACCAAGTAGAGTTCCCTGTGCTATACAGTGGATTCTCATTAGTTATCTATTTTATACATAGTAGTGTATATATGTCAATCCCAAACTCCCAATTCATCCCACCCCCCCAGCATTTTTGAAAATGTCTCTTGAGGCATGAGTGCAAGAGTTTCTCTTCAGTATACACTTATACTTATTCTACTGGAGTAGAATTGCTAAGTATATACTTAGAGTATATACTTATACTCTTGAGTATAAGTTGTTGAGTATGTGTAAGATAACATAGAATCATTTCTCAAAATTTACATCCCTCCATCTCTTTTTAACACTAGGGATATTAGCTGTGTAGTGTCATCTATGTTGTAAAATTTTTTCATAACTACTTGTTGTCTAAGTTGACTTTGTTTATGGCACTACTGTGATAAAGTTTTTAATTTTCACATTTTCAATTATGACTACTTTTTATTCATAGATTCTGGTTTCCAATCTTGAATAAGATTTCCCTTGATTCCATATAGTACAGCTTCAAGATTCTCCTGCAATCCGTCCAGGGTTTTCTGCTTTACATTTGTCTTATATGCCAAGGGAATTTTTCTCTTTTGTATGTGGTGTAAGCAAGGATTCTACTTTTGTTTTCTTCCAAGAAGACAGCTTATTTTACTATATCATTCCATATAAATTTTAACATATTTTTTCAATCAAAAATTGGACTCTGGTGTCCAGTTAGAAACTTTAAAAAACAGATCTTTTTTAAGCCATTCGACAAAATTTGAGTGTGGTTCTTGATACAGGTTCTGTGTCTTCTTATATTTATTCTTAAGTATTTTATAGTCTGTACTGCTATTATGAATTTATAATATTGTACACTTCTTTTTCTTATTTTATTACTTACACTATTATGTTCAAGACAATATTAAATAATAATGGTGATTATGAGCATATCTGTCCAGTTCCTGATTTTAATTGAATTAGAAATATCTCATAATTTATAACAATTATTGTTAGTTATTTGGGAAGTAAATTTTTTTATTAGAATTAAGTAGTTTCCTTCTAAACTTGTTTTACTTAGTGTTTTTATTAGAAATGGTTGTTGAATATTTAATTTTTTTTTACATCTTTATTGGACTATAATTTCTTTACAATGTTGTGTTAGTTTGCGCTGTATAACTGCAACAGCTATATGTGTACATATATCCCCATATCCCCTTCCTCTTTTTTTTTTAAAAATTTTATTTATTTATTTATTTATTTATGGCTGTGTTGGGACTTCGTTTCTGTGCGAGGGCTTTCTCTAGTTGCGGCAAGCGGGGGCCACGCTTCATCGCGGTGCGCGGGCCTCTATCGCGGCCTCTCTTGTTGCGGAGCACAGGCTCCAGACGCGCAGGCTCAGTAATTGTGGCTCACGGGCCCAGTTGCTCCACGGCATGTGGGATCTTCCCAGACCAGGGCTCGAACCCGTGTCCCCTGCATTGGCAGGCAGATTCTCAACCACTGCGCCACCAGGGAAGCCCTCCCCTCCCTCTTGAGCCTCCCTCTCACCCTCCCTATCCCACCCCTCTAGGTGGTCACAAAGCATGGAGCTGATTTCCCTGTGCTATGCAGCTGCTTCCCATTAGCTATCTATTTTACATTGGGTAGTGTATATATGTCAATGCTACTCACTTCATCCCAGCTTCCCCAACCCTACCTCCCCTTGTCCTCAAGTCCATTCTCTACGTCTGCATCTTTATTCCTGTCCTGCCCCTAGGTTCATCAGAACCGTTTTTTTTTTTTTAGATTCCATATATATGTGTTAGCATATGGTATTTGTTTTTCTCTTTCTGACTTACTTCACTCTGGACAGGCTCTAGGTCCATCCACCTCACTACAAATAACTCAATTTCATTTCTTTTTATGGCTGAGTAATATTCCATTGTATATATGTGCCACATCTTCTTTATCCATTCATCTGTCGATGGACACTTAGGTTGCTTCCATGTCCTGGCTATTGTAAATAGTGCGGCAGTGAACATTATGGTACACGTCTCTTTTTGAATTATGGTTTTCTCAGGGTATATGCCCAGTAGTGGGATTGCTGGGTAATATGGTAGCTCTATTTTTACTTTTTTAAGGAACCTTCATACAGCTCTCCATGGTGGCTGTATCAATTTACATTCCCACCAACAGTGCAAGAGGGTTCCCTTTTCTCCACACCATCTCCAGCATTAATTGTTTGTAGATTTTTTGATGATGGCCATTCTGACCCATGTGACATGATACCTCATTGTGGTTTTGATTTGCATTTCTCTAATGATTAGTGATGTTGAGCATCCTTTCATGTGTTTGTTGGCAATCTGTATATCTTCTTTGGAGAAATATCTATTTAGGTCTTCTGCCCATTTTTGGATTGGGTTGTTTGTTTTTTTGATATTGGGAGAGTTCCTCCCTCCACTACATTTTGGAAGAGTTTGAGAAGGATAGGTGTTAGCTCTTCTCTAAATCTTTGCTAGAATTCACCTGTGAAGCCATCTGGTCCTGGGCTTTTCTTTGTTGGAAGATTTTTAATCGCAGTTTCAATTTCAGTGTTAGTGATTGGTCTGTTCATATTTTCTATTTCTTCCTGGTTCAGTCTTGGAAGGTTGTAGTTTTCTAAGAATTTGTCCATTTCTTCCAGGTTGTCCATTTTATTAGCATAGAGTTGCTTGTAGTAGTCTCTCATGATCCTTTGTATTTCTGCAGTGTCAGTTGTTAGTTCTTTTTCATTTCTAATTCTGTTGATTTGAGTCATCTCCCTATTTTTCTTGATGAGTCTGGCTAATGGCTTATCAATTTTGGTTATCTTCTCAAAGAACCAACTTTTAGTTTTATTGATCTTTGCTATTGTTTCCTTCATCTCTTTTTCATTTATTTCTGATCTAATCTTTATGATTTCTTTCCTTCTGCTTTGTGTTTTTTTTTTTTTTTTGTTGTTGTTCTTTCTCTAATTGCTTTATGTGTAAGATTAGGTTGTTTGAGATTTCTCTTGTTTCTTGAGATAGGATTGCATTGCTATAAACTTCCCTCTTAGAACTGCTTTTGCTGCATCCCATAGATTGTGGGTCATCGTGTTTTCAGTGTCATTTGTTTCTAGGTATTTTTTGATTTCCTCAGTGATCTTTTGGTTATTTAGTAGCATATTGTTTAGCCTCTGTGTGTTTGCATTTTTTACAGTTTTTTTTTTTCCTGTAATTGATATCTAGTCTCATAGCGCTGTGGTCAGAAAAGATACTTGATACGATTTCAATTTTCTTTAATTTACCAAGGCTTGATTTGTGACTCAAGATATGATCCTGGAGAATGTTCCATGTGCACTTGAGAACTGTATTCTGTTGTTTTTGGATGGAATGTCCTATAAATATCAATTAAGCCCATCTGGTCTAATGTGTCATTTAAAGCTTGTGTTTCCTTATTTATTTTCTGTTTGGATAATCTGTCCATTGGTGTAAGCGGCATGTTAAAGTCCCCTACTATTATTGTGTTACTGTCAATTTCCACTTTTATGGCTGTTAGCATTTGCCTTATGTATTGAGGTGCTCCTATGTTGGGTGCATAAATATTTACAATTGTTATATCTTCCTCTTGGATTGATCCTTTGATCATTATGTAGTTTCCTTCATTGTCTCTTGTAATAGTCTTTATTTTAAAGTGTATTTTGTCTGATATGAGTTTTGCTACTCCAGCTTTATTTTGATTTCCATTTGCATGCAATATCTTTTTCCATTCCCTCACTTTCAGTCTGTATGTGTCCCTAGGTCTGAAGTGGGTCTCTTGTAGACAGCATATATATGGGTCTTGTTTTTGTATCCATTCAGCCAGTCTATGTCTTTTGATGGGAGCATTTAATCCATTTACATTTAAGGTAGTTATCGATATGTATGTTCCTATTACTATTTTTTTAATTGTTCTGGGTTTGGTTTTGTAGGTTTGTTTCTTCTTGTGTTTCCTGCCTAGAGAAGTTTCTTTAGCATTTGTTGTAAAGCTGGTTTGGTGGTGAATTGTCTTAACTTATGATTGTCTGTAAAGCTTTTGATTTCTCCATTGAATCTGAATGAGATCCTTGCTGGCTAGAGTAATCTTGGTTTCAGGTTTTTCCCTTTCATCACTTTAAATATGTCCTGACACTTCCTTCTGGCTTGCAGAGTTTCTGCTGAAAGATCAGCTGTTAACCTTATGGGGTTTCCCTTTTATGTTATTTGTTGCTTTTCCATTGCTGCTTTTTAATATTTTTCTTTGTATTTAATTTTTGATTGTTTGATTAATGTGTGTCTTGGTTTGTTTCTCCTTGGATTTATCCTGTATGGGATCTCTGCGCTTCCAGGACTTGACTGACTATTTCCTTTCCCATGTTAGGGAAGTTTTCAACTATAATCTCATCAAATATTTTCTCAGTCCCTTTCTTTTTCTCTTCTTCTTCTGGGACCCCTATAATTTGAATGTTGGTGCGTTTAGTGTTGTCCCAGAGGTCTCTGAGATTCTCTTCTTTTCATTGTTTTTTCTTTATTCTGCTCCTCAGTATTCATTTCCACCATTTTGTCTTCCAGCTCACTTATCCATTCTTCTCCCTCAGTTATTCTGGTATTGATTCCTTGTATAGTATTTTTAATTTCATTATTGTGTTGTTCATCATTGTTTGCTCTGTAGTTCTTCTAGGTCCTTGTTAAATGTTTCTTGTATTTTCTCCATTCTATTTCTGAGATTTGGGATCATCTTTACTATCATTACTCTGAATTCTTTTTCAGGTAGACTGCCTATTTCCTCTTCATTCGTTTGGTCTGGTGGGTTTTTACCTTGCTCCTTCATCTGCTGCATATTTCTCTGTCTTCTCATTTTGTTTAACTTACTGTGTTTGGGGTCTCCTTTTCGCAGGCTGCAGGTTCATAGTTCATAGATGCTTTTCCATCTTTTCATTTTTATGTTCTACATTCTGCATGATTCCCATTCCAAATCACTAATTCTGCAATTTTCTCAAATGTATCTAGTCTTCTATTTAACCTGAATTTTTGTTTTTAGATGCCTATTTTTTCATCTTAAGACATTTATATAGGATACTTTTTAATGTTGTACAATTATGCATAATCCTTATTCTTGTTTTCTTTGTTTTTATCCCTTCTTTTATCTTTGTGACCATTCAAAATATGGATTTAATAATCTTTCAGATGGTTCTCATCTTTAGTTTTGAAAAGTATGAACTTTCTCCATTTTTATGTGTATGTCTATTCCAGGCAGTTTTGTCTTTTTTGTGGTTTATACCTTTTATTTTGAGATTATTTTCAGAGGGTTTGTTTTCTATGAGAGTCCTATACCCTTGGTTATGAAATGGATTTTATAATCACCTCTGCCTGGGACCTATGTGTTTCACTGCTTGCATTTTTGTGTTTACCACTCGGCTCTAGGTTCCCCAACCTCTTGAGAGGTGTTTAACTTGGGCATCCACCTGAAACCCTGTGAAGGTAACTCCTTGTCCATTTACAGCCCTCAAAATGATGTATCATTTATTTGCAATTACTCTAAGACAGTGAGTGAACCTTTACTAGTTCTCATTTTACAGACCTTTCATAAATCCTAGCTTCATGTAGGGAGGTTGGTTTCAGCTTCTCCCTCTCCCATAGGTTGGAGGCTTCATTTTCTATTCCCATACACATGTTGAAACATCACCCTTTGTCTACTAGGGCTTATATTTTTTCTAATTACCTTACTTCAGAATTCATTCTTCTCTAACTCTGGGTTTTAGTTCTTTAGTTACTTCTGACAACTAGGAAATTCCTTTACTTGCTTTTAAATTCTATACACAAGCGTACCAATATTAATGTAAAAGTCTACACTAGTATTATACACAGGTATTTTGTAAAGGAATTTCTATATGTTTTGAGTGAGATGAAGGCTATTCTGCATTATTTGGGTCTGTAATAGGTATTCTACTTTTAGAAGTTTCTCTCTATTTTCTGTCTTAAAATTCCTTATCCACGGATAATACTTTCTTCCTTTTTTTGCATTGTTGTAGTTATAGACTTAATAAATAATCCTATAATGTCAGCTGGGATAGGGATACATATGAACACATGAGCTCATTCAACCATCTTGATCCAATACAGGAAGTTTATTTCTTCTTATTATTTTTCTGCCTTCTTTCCATTAAATCACTATGTTGAGAAAATGAAAATATTTATAGAGCTTAAGTTTCCAAATATTACCACCTTATTTCAGTTTTCAAATTTTTGAATATATCTCACTGTCATACTTCTAATCAGCCTCCAATCCAGATGTCAAAACTTTTGGATCTCAAAACCCCTTCATAGGCTTAAAAATTATTGAGAATCCCACAGAGCTTTTGTTTTATGTGGGTTAGCTCTATCAATATTTATTACCATATAACAAATTAAAATTGAGAATACTTAAAGATATTTATTAATTTATTTTAAAATTTATGATAAACCTATTATATATTAACATTAACTAACATTTTTATGAAAAAAATTATTTTCCAAGATAAAAAATAGTAAGAAGATTGGTTGTTTTACATTTTACATTGTAAAATCTCTTTAATATCTGCCTTAATAGAAGAGAGCTGGCTTATCATCGGTGCTCTTACATTCAAGCTGTTGGTATGTGTTATTTTGGTGGAAGTATATGGGGGGAAATCTATCCTCACACAGATATGTAACTGGAAAAGCACAGACCTCGTGGACCTTCTAAAAAGGTCTGTGAAGACCTAGGGGATCTTAGTCTATAACTTGAGTAACCACTGCTCTAAGCGAATTTTATTGAAAATTAGTTTAGAAAATTCCTCTTCTAGTAAATATGGAAGGTAAGATGGAAATAATATAGTAGTAATCTATGAAGGATATACAAAAACTTTAAAAAGTTTTACCTGGGTTAAATTGTTAGTGAAATTTCTGTTGGGAAAAAGAAAAATCATATTTTAGTAAACAGCATGCTAAATATTAGTTTGAATAGTCTACTTTCAACGTACATGTTTATAAATCTTTGAATATTCTCTTTATATTCCATCACAGATACATAAGTGATTAAATGCTAAGTGTTAAGAAGAAGCTCATGTCAATAATTAAATATAATTATTGATCCTCATGTGTTGTCAACAAAAGGCTGAGGGGCATGAATCTATATACTTTCTTAATAATACTGTAAGCTCACATAGCCAAAGTTGCATGATTAATGTTCTTTAAAAATTTGACATGATCAATGCACATTAAAAAGTCTATAGAGTTTAGGGACTTCCCTGGTGGTCCAGTGGTTAAGACTCTGTGCTTCCAATGCAGAGGGTGCAGGTTCAATCCCTGGTCAGGGAACTAAAATCCTGCATGCCACACAGCATGGTCCCCCCAAAAAAGAATTCTGTAGGGTTTATATGTTTTAATTTATGTCAAAACCAAATTTATCAATTAGCACTGTAAATGCTTCATTATCAGCCTTTCAGTGTAAATTTTCTGAAAGGAGCAACATTCACTTGTATGTTTAGTTATATGTTTTTTAGAAAGTAATTATTGTCACTTTAAAGATATCTGTATTTTTAAAATCATATAATCTCTAAAAGTCAATGACTCAGGACTGTGTTTTCATTTGTGCATAATGCTTAGTACATTATTAGGTACAAAATAAAATGAAGATGTTTGGGGAATCAGTAAATGTGCATGCACTGAGTTTCTGAGACCGTATAACGAAAATAATATTTTATATGTTCAATCTGTTATATGAGAAAGCCACTGAAAGTAAGTACTATAAATCCTGACAGGCAAATGTGCCCAAAGTTCAGAAAGTATGAAGTTTATCAAAAACATCCCCTGTCAGTACACAGGCACCTAAAACCCCCTGCAGCTGAGCATGTGCACAGTACTGGCTTGGGCCACCAGTGCTGCCTGCTTAGGTCCCTAGCTACTGGACCTGGAGGCACTGCTCAGGACTATCATAGCCCTTGCAGTCACCCTGGTCACCCTGCAGCATTTGGTAAACACAATGCAATTCTTGATGTTTTGGACCCCAGTGGCCTGAGCTGATGAAACATGCCCCACTGGATCCAGAGACACCACTTGCCCCTGCACATGGCACCCCACACCACTAGACCTGCAGTCACAGCACGCTCCAGCATGCACAACCACAGGTGAAGGTCTTTTCTTAATGAAGTCAGTCTGTGACATCTGGAAGTGGTGACTGCTTCTTCAAATGTGCAGACACCTACACAGGCTACAGGGACCATGAAGAATCGGGGAAACATGACACCACTTAAGGAACACAGTAAACTACAGCAATGACCCCCAAGGAAATGGGTATATATACACGAATAGCTTGACAAAGAATTCAAAATAGGGTTCTAAAGATGCTCAGAGAGCTATGAGAGAACAAAGACAAGCAATTTAATGAAATTAGAAAAACAATACTAGAACAAAACGAGAAGTTCAACAAAGAGATAGAAAACATAAGGAAGAAACAAATTGTGGTGCTGAGGAATACAATGACTGCAGTGAAGAATTTATAAGAGAGCTTCAACAGCAGACTGGAACAAGCAGAAAAAATAATCAGTGAACTCAAAGACAGATCTTTTGAAATTATCTAGTCAGAAGAGCAAAAAGATTGAAAAGGAATGACAAAAGCCTATGAGATCTATAGGACACCATTAAGAGAAACAATTTGTGCATCATTGGAGTCCCATAAGGAAAAGATGGGGGAGAAAGAGGCAGAGGCTTATTAAAAATGTGTAATACCTGAGAGTTTCCCAAACCTGGGGAGAGATTTGACATCAAAGTTCATGAAGCTAACAGGTCATCCCAAGATTTCAATCTCAAATGATCTTTTCCAAGACCATTAAGATGGAACTGTATAAAATTAAAGACAAAAAAGACAATTTTAAAAGCAGCAAGAGAAAAAAATTCTCTCAAAAAGGGAAACCCCATAAGGCTAACAGTGGATTTCTAGGAAAAACTTTGCAGGCCAGGGGAGAGTAGGCCAAGGGAGATATATTCAAAGTGCTGCAAGAAAAAAAAACTTGTCAGCCAAGAACACTTTACCCGGGTAATTTGTCCTTCAAAATGAATGCAAGATAAAGCTTTTCCCAAACAAACAAAAGCTGAGGAAGTTCATCATCACAAGATCTGTCTCACAAGAAATACTGAAAAGTTCTTAAAGCCGAAATGAAAGCCCTTTAATTAGTAAAATGAAAACATATGAAAATATCCAACACACTGGTAAAGGCAAGTATATAGTCAGATTCAGAATATGTTAATATTGTAATAAGGTGATGTGTTAACCACTTACCTCTAGCATAAATGTTAAAGGGCAAAATGTATTAAAAACAGTTATGGCAACAATAATTTGTTAGTAGAAACAGAATATAAAGAGATGTAAATTGTGACATCAAAAACATAAAATATGGAGGGATAGTAAAAGGGTAGAGGTTTTGTATGCAATAGAAGATAAGTAGTTATTAGCTTAAAATAATCTGTTATAGATTTTGGAGAGGGATCAAGATAACAGAGTAGGAGGATGTGGAGCTCACCTTCCCTCACAAATACATCAAAAATACATCTACATGTGGAACAAGTCTCACAGAAGACTAACTGAAAACTGGCAGAAGATCTCCTAACAACCAAAACTGCAAGAAAGATCTCCACAAAACTGGGTAGGACAGAAAAAAAAAGCACATCAGGTCAGGACCGGCACCCATGGAAGGGATCTGTAAGGAAGAGAAGGTCCTCACTGGCTGCCCTAGGGAGCCCACTTACCTGCTGGAAAATCCACTGAGACAGAAGGACTGGAGAAGCCTAGACTCTGCTTGCAAGGAGTGCACACATGCTGGCTTGTTAACAATCAAGGAGGAGAGAGATACTTGCACTGGTGGCTGCTGCCTTGCTGCACTTCCCAGTCCGAAGGGGCAAACACCCTTGCCCTGTTCTCTGTACACCACTGCCTGGTGCAAACTCTAGCAAAGATTCATTCTAGCTATGCAGAGACAGATGGGACACCTTGGGTATGATCTGGGCAGAACTGCAGAGATCACTGTCAGCGCACACATGCGGGTGGAAGATCAAACCTGGCAGATGTTGTCAGTGGGCACACTGGGTGATGTCACAAGAATACAGAGTGAACAAGCACTGAATCTTGGGCAGACAGGCCCTGGCAGAGGACTCTAGCTAAGCAGAGACAACTGAAGAACCTGGGGTATGACTAGGGGGAGCCTCAGAGCCCATTATCAGCATGTGTACACAGTGGTGGTGAGTCTAGATGTAGCAGACACTGTCAGTGTGCACACAGGGCTGCACCACAAGAACGTGGGGCTAGGCACTAAATCTCGGGTGGACAGGCCCTGGACAGGAGTATAAGGCAAGGAGCCAGTCAGAGTGCCCTGGCTCCATCCACTCCACACCGCAGCTTAGCGCCAAATCTGGCAGCCCTGGTCCCAGGCAGCAGCACAGCCACCTCATTTAGAAAAGTAAAGACAAAAACCATATGATCATCTCAATAGACACAGAGAAAGCATTTGACAAAATTCAACATCCATTCAAGATAAAAACTCTCACCAAAGTGGGTATATGTGGAACATATCTCAATATAATAAAAGCCATTTATGACAAACCCACAGCCAACATAATGCTCAACACTGAAAAGCTGAAACCCTTCCCACTAAAATCTGCAACAAGACAAGGATCCCCATACTCACCATTTCTCTTCAACATAGTATTGGATGTCCTACCCACAGCAATCAGACAAGAGACATATATAAAAGATATCCAAATTGGAAGGGAAGAAGTATTGCAGACTGTCACTATTGCAGATGACATGATACTCTATGTAGAGAAACCTAAAGTCTCCACACAAAAACTATTAGAACTAATAAATGAATTCAGCAAGGTAGCAGGATAAAAGATTAATATATAGAAATCTGTTGCATTTTTGTACTAACAATGAAATATCAGAAAGAGAAAGTAAAAAAACAATCCTGTTGAAATCTCATTCAAAAAAATAGGAACAAACTTAACCAAGGAGGTGAAAAATCTATACATTGAAAACTATAAAACACTGATAAAGTAAATTGAAGATAATTTAAAGAAATGGAAAGATAGCCCATGCTCTTGGATGGGAAGAGTTAATATTGTTAAAATGGCCATACTACCCAAAGCAATCTACAGATTTAGTGCAATCCCTATCAAAATACCCATGACATTTTTTCACAGAACTAGGACAAATAATCCTAAAACTTATATGGAACCACAAAAGACCCAGAATTGCCAAAGTAATCCTGAGGAAAAAGAACAAAGCTGGAGGCATAAACCTCAGACTTCAGACTATCCTACAAAGCTACATAATCAAAACATGTGGTATTGGCACAAAAACAGATATGTAGATCAATGGATCGGAACAGAGAGCTCAGAAACAAACCCACAAACTTATGGTCAAATAATCTGTGACAAAGGAGGCAAGAATATATAACAGTGAAAAGGCAGTTTCTTCAACAAATGGTATTGGGAAAGCTGGACAGCTACATGTAAATCAATGAAATTAGAACACTCCCGTACACCATATTAAAAAATACCTGAAAATGGTTTAAAGACCTAAATATAAAATAGTACATCATAAAACTCCTAGAAGAGAACATAGGCAAAACATTCTCTGACATAAATTGTACCAATGTTTTCTTAGATCAGTCTCCCAAGGCAAAAGAAATAAAAGCAAAAATAAACAAATGGGACCCAATTAAACTTAAAAGCTATTGCACAGCAAAGGAAACCATCAACAAAATGAAAATAAAACCTATGGAAAGGGAGAAATATTTGCAAATGATGCAACTGACAAAGGGTTAATATCCAAAATATACAAATGGTTCATACAACTCAATATCATAAAAACAAACAACCCAATCAAAAATTGGGCAAAAGACTTCTAAATAGGCATTTCTCCAAAGAATACATAGAGATGGCCAACAGGCACATAAAAGAGGCTGAATGCTGCTAATTATTAAGAGAAATGCAAATCAAAACTACAATGAAGTATCACCTTACACTGGTCAGAATGGCTATCATCAAAAGCCTACAGTTAATAAATGCTGGAGAGGGTGTGGAGGAAAGGTAACCCTCCTAAATTGTTGGTGGGAATACAAATTGGTGCAGCCACTATGGAAAACAATATGGAAGTTCCTTGAAAAACCAAAAACAGAGCTACCATATGATCCAGCTATCCCACTCCTGGGTATATATCCAGAAAAGACAAAAACTCTAATTTGATACATGCACCCCAATGTTCATAGTAGCACTATTTACAATAGCCAAGACATGGAAGCAACCTAAATGTCCATCAACAGAGGAATGGATAAAGAAGATGTGGTACATATATACAATGGAATATTACTCAGCCATAAAAAGAATGAATTATTGCCATTTGCAGCAATAATGGATGGACCTAGAGAATATTACACTTAGTGAAGCAAGTCAGAGAAAGACAAATATTATATCCCACTTATATGTGGGATCTAAAAAATAATAAAGTGAATCTATATACAAAACAGAAACTAAGTCACAGACATACAAAATAAACTATGGTTACCAAAGGGGAATGGGAAGCGGGTATAAATTAGGAGTATGGGATTAACATATACAAACTACTATACATAAAATAGATAAGCAACAAGGATTTACTGTATAGCACAGGGAACTATATTCAAAATCTACTAATAACCTATAATGGAAGATAATCTGAAAGAAATATATGTATATAAAACTAAATCATTTTGTTGTACACCTGAAACTAACACAGTATTGTGTATCAACTATATTTCAATAAAAAAAAGAAAACACAATCTGTTATATCTATAAGATGTTTCAACCACACACACACCAGTTATAGTAGATACATACAAGATGAATAGAAGGGAGTAAAAGAATACCATTATAGAAAATCATCAATTCACAAAAGAACAGCAAGAGAGGAAGAAAGGAACAAAGGGATACAAAAGAGCCAGAACATAATTAATAAAACAGCATTAACAAGTCCTTATCTTTAAAAAAATACTTTAAATGTAAATGGATAAAATTCTCCAATCAAAAGGCATACAGTGGCTGCGTGGATAAAAAAAAACAAGACCCAACTATATGCTGCCTATAAAAGACTCACCTCAGCTTCAAGGACATATATAGGCTCAAAGTGAAGGGATGGTAGAATATATTCCAGGTAAATGAAAACCAAAAAAAGAGCAGGGATAGCTATACTTATATCAGGAAAAATAGGCTTTAAGTAAAAAAGTGTAACAAGAGACAAAGAAATTTAATATATAATGATAACAACCAATTATTCAAGAGGAAATAACAATTGTAAATATATATGCACCCAACATCAGAGCACCTAATATATTAAGCAAAAACTAACAGATCTAAAAGGAGACATAGACAACAATATAATAATAGTAGAGGATTCCATTTTCAACAATGGACAGATCATCTAGAGAGAAAATCAATAAAGGAATGTTGTACTTGAACTATACTTTACACCAAATGGGCCTAAAGAACATTCCATCCAACAGCAGCATGCACAGTCTTCTCAAGCACACATGGAACATTCTTCAGGATAGATCAAATGTGAGGTAAAAACAAGTCTTAGCGAATTTTAAAAGACTGAAATCATACCAAGTATCTTTTCTGATTTATCTTTATCTTTTCATACCATGGTATGAAACTAGATCCATAATAGAGGGAATACTAGAAAATTCACAAATATGTGTAAATTAAACAACACACTTCTGAACAACCAATGGGTCAAAGATGAAATAAAAAAGGAAAAGCAAAAAATATCTTAAAACAATGAAAATAAAAACACAACATAACAAAACTTATGGGATGGAGCAATAAAAGTTCAAGTCAAGAAGGGAAATTTATAGTGATAAATGCCCACACTCAGAAAAAAGAAAGACCTCAAATAAACAATATAACTTTATACCTGAAGAAAACAGAAAAAAAAAAAGAAACTCAATTCAAAGTTAGCAAAGGAGAGGAAATAACAATGAAATAGAACAGAAATAAATGAGACCAAAAAAAAAAAGAATAAAACTAAGAATTTTTTAAAAAGATAAACAAAATTGGCAAAACTTTAGCTAGACTACCTACGAAAAAAGAAAGAAGACTCAAATTACTGAAATCAGAAATGAAAATGAGAAAATCACTACCAATTCTACAGAAATTTTTTAAAAAATCATAAAAGACAACTATGAACAATTATAGGCCAAAATATTGGACAATCTAGTAGAAATGGATAAATTCCTAAAAATATACAACCTACCAAGAATAAATCATGAAGAAACAGAGTATCAGACAAACCAATAATAAGTCAGGCGCTTGAATCAGTAAGCAAAAATCTCCCAACAAAGAAAAAGCCCAGTATATGATGGCTTCACTGGTGAATTCTACCAAGCATTGAAAGAAGAATTGATACCAATTCTTCCCAAACTCTTCCAAAAAACTGAAGAGGAATGGATATTTCAAAACTCTTTTTGCAATGCAGCATTACCCCAATATCAAAACCAGATAAGGGCACTACAAGAAAAGAAAACTACAGGACAACATCTCTGATGAATACAGATCCAAAAATTCTCAGTGACATACTAGCAAACCAAATTCAACAGCATATTAAAAGGATCATACACAATGATCAAGTGAGATTTGTCCCTGGAATGCAATATATGAAAATAAATCAATGTGATAACCACATTAATAGACTGAAAAACAAAAATCATTTGATCATCTCAATACATGCAGAAAAAGCATTTGACAAAATACATTATCCTTGATTGATAAAAACCCTCAACAAATTGGATATAGAAGGAACATACTTCATCATAATAAAGGCAAGATATGACACACCACAGCTAACATCTACTCAATCATGAAAGGTTGAAAGCTCTTCCTTTAAGGTCAGGAACAAGACAAGGGCACTCACTCTCACCATTTCTATTCAACATAATAACTGAAGTCCTAGCGAAAGCAATCAGGCAAGAAAAAGAAATATAAGGCATCTGAATTGGAAAGAAAGAAGTAAAATTGTCTCTGTTTGTTGATGATATAATCTTGTATATAGAAAATCCTAAAGAGTCCACCCCAAAATTGTTAGAACTAATCAATAAATTCAGGAAAGTTGCAGCATACAAAATCAACATGCAGAAATCAGTTGCATTTCCATATACTAATGATAAACTATCTGAAAAAGAAATAAAGAAAGCAACAATAGCAATACAAATAATAAAATACGTAGGAATAAATTTAACCATGGAAGTGAAAGATATATATACCAAAAATTATAAGACATTGATGAAAGAAATTGAAGAACACTTAAATAAATGGAAAAATATCCCATGTTCATGGATTGGAAGAGTTAATATTGTTAAAATGTTCATACTACCCAAAACCTTCTATACAGTCAATGAAATTCGTTCAAATTTCCAACGGAATTTTCACAGGAGTAGAAGAAACAATTCTGAAATACATATGGAACCCCAAAGACCCCAAAGAGTCAAAGCAATCTTGAGAAAGAACAAAGCCAGAGGCATCGCATTTCCTGATTTCAAAGTATAATACAAATCTATAGTAATCAAAACGGTATGGTACTGGCATTAAAATAGATACATGGAGCAATGGAGCAGAATAAGGGCCTAGAATTAAACCCTCACAAATATGGTCAACTAATATTTGACAAGGGCGCCAAGAACAGGATATGGGCAAAGAATAATCTTGAAGAGATAGTGTTGGAAAAATTGGATATCCATATGCAAAACAATGAAACTGGACCCTTACCTTATACCACTCAAAAGATCAACTCAAGGACTTCCCTGGTAGCGTAGTGGTTAAGAATCTGCCTGCCAATGCAGGGGACAAGGGTTCGAGCCCTGGTCTGGGAAGATCCCACATGTCGCGGAGCAACTAAGCCCATGCGCCACAACTACTGAGCCCACGTGCCACAACTACTGAGCCTGTGCTCTAGAGCCCACGAGCAACAACTACTGAAGCCCATGCACCTAGAGCCCGTGCTCCACAACAAGAGAAGCCACCGCAATGAGAAGCCCACGCATCACAACAGAGTAGCCCCCACTCGCTGCAACTAGAGAAAGCCCGCGCACAGCAATGAAAACCCAACGCAGCCAAAAATAAATAAAATTTTTAAAAAAATCAACTCAAAATGGACTGAGAACTTAAATATTACACCCAAAACTGTGAAACTCCTAGAAGAAAACATAGGGAAGAATCTCTTTGATATCAGGCTTAGCAATGAGTTTTTGTATATGACATCAAAAGCACAAGCTACAAAAGTAAAAATCAAAAAGTGAGAATACGTTAAACTAAAATGTTTCTGCACAGCAAAGGAAGCAGATGAATAAGTTCTGGGGATCTGATGTACAGCATGGTGACTATAGTTAACAATAATGTATAATAAAAAGAAAGACAGAGAAGATACTGGTATTGGGTTAGTGAAGGAATGAAAGAGTTTTAAGAAGAAATAAGTGATACCCAGCATTAAATGTGGTACAGAAATCAAATAGTAAAAGGACTAAAAAAATCCCATTAAACTTTCAGTGACGTTGCCAAAGCAGTTTAAGTAGATAGACAGATAGTAGGCAGAGAGTACTGGGATAGACTGATGAAGCAGAACAGTGTTACAGTGAATTTGAAAAAGATGATAATTTGAGCATGACCCCTTGGATTCTTCTCCCTTCCTCTTCTGTATTCTAACCCTAGGGGAGAGAGAGAATAAAGCAAGAGAGTTTAGATGCTAATACGGTACCTGATCCATGAATTCTCTTCCCTCGAGTCAGAATTCTGGTTTGTGGGCAGAGTCAATAGGTTAGGAAAGCCCAGGGAAGAGAGGCAGTGCTCAGCAGGGCCTTGTACTTGAGGTTTAATGCTTTGCAGTCTCTGTCTTTAAATTCTTAACAAATGTATCTTTGAACTTGTGGTTTGTATGTGAAGTATGATAGGAAAATGAAGCATGCACTTGGAGGTTTGGCTCATGTAATACTGTCTCCTATTACCTATCTTCCCTATGGGACAGGCTCTTGGCCACCCACTCATTTATGCCCTGGCACCTTGGGTCCTGCCTGGCCTTCCCCTTCTCACTCCTTGTTCTGAAAACTAGTTCTGGGCTCAGGTATGAGGAGGGTCAGCATAGGGTGTTTAAGTCCTGTGACATCTTGAAGTAAGGCATGCCAGCAATTGTCCTCCCCATACCCCAGCTAGCAAAATTATGGTGTGGCTGATGGAGGTCTCATCTAGGCAGGGATGAGCTTCTTACCCACCCCCAATCCAGGTACCAAGGGTGTCACAGTGCAGAGGTTGCAATATCCTTGGGGGTTGCCTATCAGCTATGGGTTGAGGTGGTAGGCCCACTGTAAGGGAAGATGTCTGGTTTGACTTCTTCAGACCCCACCCCTGGCTGAAGTATTATATGTCAGTCCAATGACTGTTGAGAGGGAAAACTGAGCAGCTAATGGGCTGCACACATGCTAAACCTGGTGACTATATGAGTTTGCAATTGACCCAAGAGTATTCTCATGTCCAAGGGAGTATGACATTAAATTCCAAATAAAAAGTGCCATGACAGGTAGAGAGTGACCACAGAAGAAAGGAAAAGCTTTATATTTAATACTTTTAATGGTATTTTTCCCTTGGCTTTTGAACCAGAGGCCCGCCATATTCATTTTGCACTGCACCCAACAGATTACATAGGCAGTTATGGATGCAATAATGCAGAAATGGTAGAATATAGTATACAATGGTACTTTCCTCTAGATAGTAGGATTTTAGTAATTAAAAATTTTTAACAGATGATGAGAGAACTAGAAAACTGAAAGAAACATTTGAAAAAATAGTCTAGAATGAGTCATGGGAAATAAAAAGATAGGAAATATGAAAAGATCTGAAGCATCAGGAAAGACAGAATGAAATGGTGGAATGTTTCTATTATGGAAATTTAAAAAGAAAGAAGAAAGAGAATGAGAGAAAACCAGTATTTGAAAAGATAGTAACTGAATTTTCAGAATTAATGAAAGGCTTTACTCTTCAGATTCAGGAACTATAATAAATCAAAAGTAGGATAAATATAAAGAAACCTACAATCGCAAAACTCCAAAGGTAAGGTTGAACTTCTTAAAACAGCTACAGAGAAAATAATGATTACCTAAAAAGGAAAAACCATTAGACAGAGAGCAGACTTCTCAACTGCAATAGCAGGAGCCAGAAGTCAATGAAAAATAATTCTAAGGCCTTGAAAATCAAAGGTTAAAGATACATGAACATACTAATATAAGACAGAACATAAGGTGAAAAGCATTACAAGTGAGAAACAAGGTCACTACAAACAAAGTCTCAATTCTTCAAAAAGTCTTAATAATTCTAAAGTTATATGCACCTAAAAGATAAACTCAAAATAAAAAGCAAAAATTTAGATACCTACAAGGAAAAGTGACGTATCTACCATCATAGTGGGAAATTTTAGCCAATATCAAGTCAACAATGAGTCAAATAAGTACACAAGATTTGAACAGTACACTTAACACACCTGATCTACTGGACATAAATAGCATACTTCATCCAACAATAGGAAAATATATTTTCTTTAGTTACACATGAGACATTTATAAAATTTGACTACATGCTAAGCCAAAGATTTGATTCTAACACTTTTGTGATCACAATACAATTAGGTTAGAATTCAATAATAAAAAAATAATTTAAAAGACTCATGTCTGTAAATTTAAAAATGCATTTCTAAACAACTCGTTGGTCAAACAAATTGTAGCAGTTACTAGAATTATTTCTGAGCAATAATGAAAAATTACAATTATGAGATATTCCAATATTTGTTGATACAGCTACAGAGGTACTTAGAAGAAATTTTATTTCCTTAAACACATACATTTGAAAAAAAAGGAAGTCTTAAGCCTAGTAGGCTAAATAACTAATTCAAAAATTTTAGAAAAACAAACTCAAAAAAAGAAATAATGTAAAAAACAAATTGAGATAAAATAGACAACAATACAAAAGCTCAATAAAGCCAAAAGATGGTTCTTTGAAAAGACTAATAAAATAGAAATATCTCTAGGAAGAAGAACAAGGAAATAGAAGGAAGGCACAAATAAAAATATTAGAAATGATAAAAGAGAGGCATACCTACAATTACTTCAGAGATTAAACAAATATAAGAGGATATTATGGACAACTTTATGACATTAAAATTGATACTAAAATTGCTAACTGAAGACATGGATGAATTCCTGGGAAAAAAATACTACAAAAATGGATTTTATAAGAATTAGAACTCCAAAATAGGATTTTAACCATTAAAGAAATTGAGTTAATAGTTATAAAATTTTCCCCCACACACTCAAAAAATCCAGGTCCAGGTAGATTTCTATACAAGTTTCCATCAAATATTCAAGGAACATATATTTCCAATCTTATACAAAATCTCTCAGAGAATAGAAAAGAACAACTCATCCTAACTTACATGATGAGTCTAGCATAGCCTTGATATCAAAAGAAGAAAAGGATAGTACAAGGGGAGTAAAACCACAGGCCAATCTCACTCATGTATATTCGCACACAAAAAAACTAAACAATATTAGCAAACGGAATCTATCAATGTATATGAAAGTTAATTCATCAAGACCAAGTTGGCTTATTCCAGAAACACAAGGTTAGTTTAATATGGAAATATTAATAACTATTATCCATCAGATTAACATAGTAAAAGAGAAAAAACGTATGAACTTTTATGTGGAAGAGAAAAAAGCTTTGAATAAATTTCAACACCAATTCATAAAAAAATTCACAGCCACCTTGGAATAAAAGGGAACTTCCTTAACCAGGTAAAGTTTAACTCATAACCTGTAACAAATATTATACAAAATAGTGAAATGATGAGAGCTTTCCTTTTAAGATCAGGAATAAAATAAGGAGACCTGCTATCACCCTTCTAAGAAACATTGTATTTGATGTTCTAGACATGCAGTAAGAATAAAAGGAATGGAAGCCATACTTATCAGAAAGAAAAACAAAATCATCATTATTTGCAAGTAATCTGATTTTTTTAAATTCCAAGATAATATATAAATAAATTATCACAATATAAGAGTTTAGCAATGTTGCTGAATGCAAAAATCAACATTCAAAAGTAAATTGTATCCTATACAACAGGAATAACTGGTTAGAAATTGTAATTTAAAAAATTTGACTATTTATAATAGCAAGAAAAAAAAGAGTACCTAGGAATAAGTCTAATAAAAATGTCCTGGAACCTTTATTAAAAATTACAAAATCTTATTGGCAGACATGTAAAAAGACCTAAGCAAATGGAGGGTTATATATTATTCAGGAGTAGAAAGACACCCCAAATTGATTAAAATATTTAGACAAATTATTAAAATCCCAACTAAGGTTTTTGTAGAATTTGACAAACCAATTCCAAAAATTTATAGGAAGGAAAAATAGGCCCATGATATAGCTAAGAAATTCCTGAAGGAGGACAAGAGTTGGGGTCAGGGTGGGGTGGGTATTTGTACTATCACTTCTCAAGATTTAAAAAATAAAGTTATAGTAATACAGATAATGCAGCATCTGCTCAAGTATAGACAAATATATCAGCTAATCCATTTGTGGTTAACTAAAGCTAAATACCCTTAAAACACATTAATTACTTTTCTTTTGCATTACTTACATAACCTTGCTTCTTGGTAAGACTCTGGGAGAGTGGCAGTAATTCAGAGAAGAATGGGTAAATGTGTACTCCTGGTGGGGCTTGCTGAAATCTAGTTATCAGGACTTTCAATTCAAAGGTTACACATAAACTGCAGAGCCATCTGACTTTAAGGGACCACGTGAACCAGGACAGTGAAATTATCGGCAACAATTATGATTTACTGAAGACACAAGTATTCTGATAGGTTCTGTTTGGGTCATATGGCCATCCTCAACTAATTGCTGTGGCCAATGAAATGTGGGGTTGTGGAGGTAGTACCATATAAATCACATGAAATTAATAATTTCACCACAGAATAGGGGAGGGATGGTTCCCTCAAAGGAAGGGATGTTAAGTAGATAAAAAGAATTAGGTACATTACAGTCATCTGGAGAGCAGGGACCACATAAGACAGTTTTTTTAATCCTACACAGTGCTTAGGATATGCTTGGACTATGATACCAAAAAAAAAAAAAAAAAAAAAAACTCTGATTCATTGATGCATTTTACTTATTGATTTTTTAATGCGATTAACTATTTTTTCTTGTACCAGTTTTTCCTTCTTAGTTATATTCATTCACCATCATGTTAAAAAGAGTTTGAAGAGCTATCTAAGAAAATGAGAGTGCTTTTGGAATATAATGTATACAATGGAAACAAAAGAAGCCTGTAATCTGAAAAACCACAGTCAATTTCCAATGCTATCTTTTAGTAGCTGCATATTTTTTCCAAATTATTTAACCTATCCAAGCTTACACTTCCTCATTTATAATAAAGATAGTAATACTTACATTTAACTGGTTATTATGAAAACTGACATAGCTAACTTACATAAAGTATGACCATGTAGAAGCAGTATATGTTCAAATAGTGGTTGTTATTGTTATTTTTACTGTTTGTTCTTCACTATTAGTTGGGCATTAGTTGGGTACATTTGAGGATATCTTGATTGGTGAATAAAAGCTTATATGGAAACTATAATGCAGATAATCAATTTGTGGTTAACTAAAGCTAAATACTCTTAAAACACATTAATTACCTTTCTTCTGCATTACTTACATAACCTTATAATACCACAGAAAGCAAGTATGAGAACTGTCCACAGATAAATAGCGTTCTTCTTCTAAATCCTAAAAGAAAATGCAAAAGAAACTATGATAAATTTAGATGACTGATTGTTTCTATTATATTTGTCTTTGTGAAATTATATATATACATTTTTTCACATATGAGATATATATATATATCATATGTATATTTTACCCCCAGTTCCTAATATTTAGTCTTTGACCCTGGTTCCTGACACCTAGCTCCTAACACTTTTTAATTTCCTGAGTAATAGGAACGTCTGGCACAGAGCCCCTAAATTCCTTTTGTTCTAATGAGGCAACTCTTGGTGGGCTCCTGGCTGGGAACTGATCACTAGAAAAACCAACCCATGGTTAAAAGCTTGGAACTTTCAGCTGAGCCTCCCATTCTCAGCTCAGCCTCCCCCCATTCTCTGGAGAGTGGAGAAGGGCTGGAAAATGAGTCAATAATCGATCATGCCTACTTGATGAAGTCTCCATAAAAATCCTTAAAGTATGAGAGTAAGAGAGCTTCCAGGTTGGTGGACACATCCACAGGCCAGCAGGTGATGTACCCAAGTGCACAATGACAGAAGTTCCTGTACTCAGAACCCTTCTGGACCTTGCCCTATGTACTTCTTGACCTTGTTGTTCATCTGGATCCTTTTACCATATCCTTTATTTTAACCAGTAAACGTGTTTCCCTGAGTTCTGCTGTGTTTAACAAATTGAGTTGTTTAACAAATTACTGAAATTGAGGAGAAAGTTATGGGAACCTGGATTTATCACCAGTCAGTCAGAAGTATAGGTGACAACCAGGGATTTGCAATTGGCAACTGAAGTGGGGGCAGTCTTGTGGGACTGAGCCCTTAACTTGTGGGATGTGACATTAACTCTAGGTAGATATTGCTGGAACTTTGAATGGTAGTACACCCAGCTGATATAGGAGAATTGGTCAATGTTGAACCACCACCCACCAACCAATATCTGGACACAGAAGTGTTCTCTGCAACTGTACAAAGGAAAACAGTGAATTTTCCTAGAAAGTCTTCCTCAATGAAACACAACTCAATTAATTTTCTTGTTTAATTGTTCTCAACAAGAGATGAATTTGCTTGCAAAGAAATGTTTGGCAATGCTTGGAGACATTCTTTTGTTGTTATAACTGAGGCCTTTTGAGTGCATTTCAAAAGTCACACATACCTCCTTAAAAGCTGTAAGTTCTGATAACACTATATATAAATGACAAAGATATTCCTATATATACATGTATTAGTGTGTACATATTTTTTACATAACATTACACATTTATGTGGACTTCCAACACATAACAAAAGGGAGAGAAATCCTTTACTTCCTCAGGAATTGTGTTCATGAAACTGGTAAACACACAAACTCAAAAAGCCAAATTCAAATATTTTTCAATCTACAGGGATTGAAATGTGAATTACTATATTCATCTGGCCTCTCCCACTTCACCCTGTCTACCTGTTCCCTGAAAATACAGGTTACTAAGTAAAAGGAAAGCAACAGAACTTAGAGAAACACTTTACTCATGGGAAAAAAAAAAAAGTAAAAAGAAGGCACAAGCCCCAAAGTAAAGGCAGGACTTGTCACATGAAGTCTCTACACAGCAATGGCTTTAGATACACTTATGTGGGAACATCAACTATAATGTGTGTGGCCAGTACTTTGTTACGAACTAGTACAGTGCCATTGCTTTAAAATTCCTTATTGTTAGGGGTGGAGTGAAGATGGTGGAGTAGGAGGACACAGTTTGTGTCTCCTCACAAGTAGGGCATCGACTAGGTGCTGGTGGAGGACCTCAGACACCAAAGGGGACAGAAGGAATCCCCATGCCACCGGGTAGGACACGGGAAGGAAGGAGGGGGGGAAGAAAAGTTGGAGGTAGGATGGGACTGGCACCCCTGAGGGAGGCTGAGGGAGGGGAGAGGTTCCCACACTCGGAGGGGCCCACTCATGGCGTGGGGATTGATGGGGATGGAGAGGGACCTTCCGGGGATTGGGGGATCAGAGGGGAACGCGGCCAGCATCTCCCCTGCCACTTGCGCCCCGGCAAGCCTCCTGGGCCTGAATCCCCCCATCTGGCCGGTCAGATCCTGGGCCTAAGCACCTCTGCTGAGGCCTCTTCCAGCCGCACGGGTCCTGGACCTAACCCCTACTCCTCAACTAAGGGCTTTTCTGGCTGCACAGGTCCCAGGTCTAAGCCCCACCGCCCGCTAAGGCCTTTTCTGGCTGCGCAGGTCCTGGGCCTGAGCCTCACAGCCCCCAGGCCTCCTCCAGCCTTTTTAAAAACAAATTCTTATCTTTTAATCTTATTTTTATTTTATTTTTTCATTTTTAAAATTTTATATATATATATTTTTGCTGTTGTGGTTCTGTTTTGTTTTGTTGTGGTGATTTCATTTTTATTTTTACTAATGTACTTTTAATTTTTCTAATTTTATTTTATTTTTTATTTGTTGTTATTGTTCTGCTCTTTTTTGTTTGTTGCCTTTTTTTTTTTTTTTTGCCACACTGTGTGGCTTGCAGGGTCTTGCCTGAGCTCCTGTGGTGGCTGTGTGGAGTCCAAAACACTGGCGTAAAGAGAAGCTCAGACCCCAAGGAATGTTAATTGGTGTAAGCTCTCCCAGAGGTCCTCATCTCAGCACCAAGACCCAGCTCCAACCAATTGCCTGCACACTCCAGTGCTGGATGCCTCAGGCCGAACAACCAGCACAACAGGAACACAGCCCCACAAAACAAAAAAAACGAGATGACAAAAAAATATATTACAGATGAAGGAGCAAGGTAAAAACCTATAAGAGCAAATAAATGAAGAGGAAATAGGCAACCTACCTGAAAAATAATCCAGAGTAATGATAGTAAAGATGATCCAAAATCTTGGAAATAGAATGGAGGCATGGATTGAGAAAATACAAGAAATGTGTAACAAGGACCTAGAAGAACTAAAGCACAAACAAACAGTGATGAACAACACAATAACTGAAATGAAAAATACTCTAGAAGGAATCAATAGCAGAATAACTGAGGCAGAAGAACTAATAAGTGAGCTGGAAGATAGAATGGTGGAAATAATTGCTGAAGAGCAGCATAAAGAAAAAAGAATGAAATGAGGATTGTCTCAGGGACCTCTAGGACAACATTAAATGCACCAATATTCGAATTATAGTGTTCCTAGAAGAAGAAGAGAAAGAGAAAGGGTCTGAGAAAATATCTGAAGAGATTAGAGTCAAAAACTTCCTTAAGATGGGAAAAGAAATAGCTACCCAAGTCCAGGAATTGCAGAGTCCCTACAGGATAAACCCAAGGAGAAACACACCAAGATGCATATTAATCAAACTAAGAAAAATTAAATTCAAAGAAAAAGTATTAAAAGCAGCAAGGGAGAAGCAACAAATAGCATACAAGGGAATCCCCATAAGGTTATCAGCTGATTTTACAGCAGAAAGTCTGCAGACCAGAAGGGAGTGGCAGGATATATTTAAAGTGATGAAAGGGAAAAACCTACAACCAAGATTACCCCACCCAGCAAGGATCTCATTCAGATTCAACAGAGAAATCAAAAGCTTTACAGATAATCAAAGCTAAGAGAATTCAGCACTACCAAACAAGCTTTACAACAAATGCTAAAGAAACTTCTCTAGGCAGGAAACACAAGAGAAGAAAAAGACCCACAAAAACAAATGCAAAACAACTAAGAATATGGTAATAGGAACATACATATCGATAATTACCTTGAATGTAAATGGATTAAATGCTCCAACCAAAAGACCCAGACTGGCTGAATGGATACAAAAACAAGACACATGTATATGCTGTCTACAAGAGACCCACTTCAGACCTAGGGACACATACAGACTGAAAGTGAGGGGATGGAAAAAGATATTCCATGCAAATGAAAATCGAAAGAAAGCTGGAGTGGCAATACTCATATCAGATAAAATAGACTTTAAAATAAAGACTGTTACAAGAAACAGGGAAGGACACTACATAATGATCAAGGGATCAATCCAAGAAAAAGATATAACAATTATAAATATTTATGCACCCATCATAGGAGCACCTCAATACATAAGGCAAATGCTAACAGCCATAAAAGGGGAAATCAACAGCAACACAATAATAGTGGGGACTTTAACATCCCACTTACACCAATGGACAGATCATCCAAACAAAATAAATAAGGAAACACAAGCTTTAAATGACACAATAGACCAGATAGATTTCATTGATATTTATAGGACATTCCACCCAAAAGCAGCAGAATACACTTTCGCCTCAAGTGTATACGGAACATTCTCCAGGATAGATCACATCTTAGCTCACAAATCAAGCCTCGGTAAATTTACGACAATTGAAATTATATCAAGCATCCTTTCCGACCACAGCTCTACGAGATTAGAAATCAATTACAGTAAAAAAACTGTAAAAAACATAAACACATGGAGGTTAAACAGTACGCTACTAAATAACCAAGAAACCACTGAAGAAATCAAAGAGGAAATTAAAAAATACATAGAAACAATGACAGGGAAAACACAATGACCTAAAACTTATGGAATGCAGCAAAAGCAGTTCTAAGAGGGACGTTTATAGCAATTCAATCTCACCTCAGGAAACAAGAAAAATCTCAAATAAACAATCTAACCTTACACCTAAAGCAACTAGAGAAGAAGAAGAAGAACAACAAAAAAACTCCCGAAGTTAGTAGAAGGAAAGAAATCATAAAGATCAGAGCAGAAATAAATGAAATAGAAATGAAGAAAACAATAGCAAAGATCAACAAAACTAAAAGTTGGTTCTTCGAGACGATAAACAAAATTGATAAACCTAGCCAGACTCATCAAGAAAAAAAAGGGAGAGGATTCAAATCAATAAAATTAGAAATGAAAAAAGAGAAATTACAACTGACAGCACAGAAATACAAAGGAGCATAAGAGACTACTACAAGCAACTATATGTGAAGAAAATGGACAACTTGGAAGAAATGGACAAATTCTTAGACAGGTACAAACTTTCAAGACTGAACCAGGAAGAAATAGAAAATATAAACAGACCAATCACAAATAGTGAAATTGAAACTGTAATTAAAAATCTTCCAACAAACAAAAATCCAGGACCAGATGGCTTCACAGGACAATTCTATCAAACATTTAGAGAAGAGCTAACACCTATCTTTCTGAAACTCTTCCAAAAGATTGCAGACAGAGTAACACTCCCAAACTCATTCTATGAGGCCACCCTGATACCAAAACCAGATAAAGATGTCACAAAAAAAGAAAATTACAGACCAATATCACTGATGAACATGGACTCAAAAATCCTCAACAAAATACTAGCAAACAGAATCCAACAACATATTACAAAGATCATACACCATGATCAAGTGGGAATTATCCCAGGGATGCAAGGATTCTTCAGTATATGCAAATCAATCAATGTGATACACCATATTAACAAATTAAGCAATTAAATTACTAATAATAAAATAAAATTTAATTAAAAAATTAAATTTAATAATTAAATTATTGTCTGAATAGATGCAGGAAAAGCTTCTGACAAAATTCAACACCCATTTATGATAAAAACTCTGCAGAAAGTAGGCATAGAGGGAACCTACCTCAACATAAAAGGCCATATATGACAAACCCACAAAAAACATCATTCTCAATGGTGAAAAACTAAAACCATTTCCTCTAAGATCAGGAAAAAGACAAGGGTTCCCATTCTCACCACTATTATTCAACATAGTTTTGGAAGTTCTAGCCACGGCAGTCAGAGAAGAAAAAGAAATAAAAGGAATCCAAATCGTAAAAGAAGAAGTAAAATTGTCACTGTTTGCAGATGACATGATAGTATACATAGAAAATCCTAAAAATGCTACCAGAAAACTACTAGAGCCAATCAATGAATCTGGTAAAGTAGCAGGATACAAAATTAATGTACAGAAATCTCTTGCATTCCTATACACTAACAACGAAAAATCTGAAAGAGAAATTAAGGAAACAATCCCAGTTACCATTACAACAAAAAGAATAAAATACCTAGGAATAAACCTACCTAAGGAGGCAAACGACCTGTACTCAGAAAACTATGAAACACTGATGAAAGAAATCAAAGATGACACAAACGTATGGAGAGACATACCATGTTCTTGGATTGGAAGAATCAACATTGTGAAAATGACTGTACCACCCAAAGCAATCTACAGATTCAATGCAATCCCTATCAAATTAGCAATGTCATTTTTCACAGAATTAGAACAAAAAATTTTACAATTTATATGGAAACACAAAAGACCCTGAATTAGCTAAAACAATTTTGAGAAAGAAAAACAGAGCTGGAGGAATCAGACTCCCTGACTTCATACTCTACTACAAAGCTACAGTCATCAAAAGAGTATGGTACCGGCACAAAAACAGAAATATAGATCAATGGAACAAACAGAAAGCCCAGAGATAAACCCATGCACCTGTGGTCACCTAAGCTACAACAAAGGAGGCAAGAATACACAATGGAAAAAAGACAGTCTCTTCAATAAGTGGTGTTGGGAAAACAGGACAGCTACATGTGAAAGAATGAAATTAGAATACTCCCTAACACCATACACAAAAATGAACTCAAAATGGATTAAAGACCTAAATGTAAGACTGGACACTATAAAACTCTTAGAAGAAAACATAGGCAAAACCCTCTTTGACATAAATCATGGCAAGATCTTTTTTGACCCACCTCCTAGAGAAATGGAAATAAAAACAAAAATAAACAAATGAGACCTAATGAAACTTAAAAGCTTCTGCACAGCAAAGGAAACCATAAACAAGATGAAATGACAACCCTCTGAATGGGAGAAAATATTTGCAAAGGAAGCAACGGATAAAGGATTAATCTCAAAAATATACAAACAGCTCATGCAGCTCAATATCAAAAAAACAAACAACCCAATCAAAAAATGGGTGGAAGATATAAATAGACATTTCTCCAAAGAAGACATACAGATGGCCAAGAGGCATGTGAAAAGATGCTCAACATCACTATTTACTAGGGAAATGCAAATCAAAAGTACAATGAGGTACTGGTCAGAATGTGCATCATCGAAAAATCTACAAACAGTAAATGCTGGAGAGGGTGTGGAGAAAAGGGAACCCTCTTGCACTGTTGGTGGGAATGTAAATTGATACAGCCACTATGGAGAACAGTATGGAGGTCCCTTAAAAAACTAAAAATAGAACTACCGTATGACCCAGCAATCCCACTACTGGGCATATACCCTGACAAAACCATAATTCAAAAAGAGTCCGTACCACAATGTTCATTGCAGCACTATTTACAATAGCCAGGACGTGGAAGCAACCTAAGTGTCCATCGACAGATGAATGGATAAAGAAGATGTGGTACATATATACAATGGACTATTACTCAGCCATAAAAAGGAACGAAATTGGGTCATTTGTAGAGATGTGGATGGACCTAGAGCCTGTCATACAGAGTGAAGTAAGGCAGAAAGAGAAAAACAAATATATATTAATGCATATATGTGGAATCTAGAAAAATGGTACAGATGAACCTATTTGTAGGGCAGGAATAGAGACGGAGACGTAGAGCACGCACATGTGGACACAGGGGAGAAGAGGGGGTGGGATGAACTGGGAGATTTAGATTGACATATATACACTACCATGTGTAAAACAGATAGCTAGTGGAAACCTTCTGTATAGCACAGGGAGCTCAGCTCGGTGCTCTGTGATGACCTAGTTGGGTAGGATGGGTGGGAGGGAGGTCCAAGAGGGAGGGGATATATGTATCCATATAGCTGATTCCCTTCGTCATACAGCAGAAACTAACACAACATTGTAAAGCAATTATATTCCAATAAAAAATTCCTTATTATTATTATTATTATTTTTGTTGACTAGAGAGGATTCAACATCACTCATTTATTCGCATTCATATAGCTTTCCTGAATTGAAGAAAATGTAGTGGAATACAAATAAATCTGCTAGAAATGGCTCTTTAATTGTTGATATTGTCATAGGAGTATATGATCTGAGATCCACTTATCTGGGAGTACTGTTATCACTAAGGTGGTAACTGGGGCTTTAATATATTTATTAATAAAAAAGCTAATGTAAAAATCATACATGGTGATCTCCTCTTATCCACGGGGGATATATTCCAAGACCTCCAGTGGATGGTTGAAACTGCAGATAGTACCAAACCAGCCCTATATATACTGTTTTTTCCTGTACATACATACCTATGATAAAATTTAATTTGTAAATTAAGCACAGTAAGAGATTAACAACAATAATAATAAAGTAAAATAATTATATCAATATGATCTTTTTTCTTTCCTTATTTAGTCAAAAACTTTCACCTTTTCACTTAAAGGAAGCACTTAATTGCTTCTCTTTGGCATATCTGAATTGCCAGAATCACTGTTCTTACAATTTTGGGGGCATTATTGAGTAAAATAAGGGTTACCTTCACACAAGGTTATCACAAAAATAGATCTGATAACTGGGACAGCTACTAAGTAACTAATGGGTAGGATATGCTAGACAAAGGAATGATTCATGTCCCAGGCAGGATGGAGCGGGACGGCATGATAATTCATCATGCTACTCAGAACAACTGCAATTTAAAGCTTGTGAATTGTTTATTTCTGGAATTTCCCATTTAAATTTTTTGGACCACAGTTGACCATGGGTAACTGAAAGCACAGAATGTGTAACCATGGATAAGTGGGGAACTACTGTATCAGTTCATAACATAATTTGCTATGAGATACATCTAAAAATTAATGATATATTGACAATAATTTAAAAATACCTCTTATAGTTACAAGTCAACTATTTAAAACAGGTTAAATTAAGTTAAAACATCAAAAATAAGGCAAAATAAAATGTAACAGGGATGATTATTTAAGATTTACTAATTTATCATTAAAATCAACTTACTGGGCCCGTAACAATTGGTTTTATAATCTGAATACCAGGAGAAGAACAACGTAGTTCTGTCTTGGGTGATCTAGCATTTAAAAACAATGGGAAAGGAGAAATAAGTATAGATGCATATGAGATTCCCCTACTACTTTTTAAGCCTAAAAACTTCCATTCTTTGCTAATAAGAAAAATAAAGAAATATAGCAATAGTTTACTTCTCTCCTATTTTCAAAGTGATTTTGTCTTTCTTTTCACATCTATTAATGAAAAGAAATTTACATTAAACCACAGCCTTGAATCTGAACGTCCACACTATATGAATGGTTTTTACGCATACACTGAGTTTCACAGCAAATATCTTACCTTTTATTTTTTATAGAACAAGTTCCTGGCACACTCCACTCAGAAAATAATGTTCCTTCATACTCTAACTTAATCTGGAAAAGAAAGTAAAATAGCTCAAACAAAAATCTGCTCTAAAATTTTTTATCTCAGTGTTTAGATGTAGGGCTCAATTTTCTGAGTCATTATTTAAAGAGAGAATAACTAAAATTCAATCCCTTTGAAATTGTACAAGTAAAGGAAAAATAACAACTTTTATAGGACACTTTAATAGTCTCCCCCCAACTATAAGATTTTTATTTTATTTTACTTCAAAACTAATATATTAAGTGTCTAGAAGGTGACACTTAAGGTGATACAATCATCATAACTTTCTTCAGTCGCATTTTCTTTATTTCCTTATTTCTACTTTTTTTCCTGCTTCCACATTCTTTCATTTATAAGCTCTTTCTTCCTGGAAGTATGCTCATACACTTTCTAACATTATCAGTCTTAGTCTCAACACTGGTCATCCTCTTCAGCCAGAGTTGGAGCCCAATTTCACCTCCTAATATTGTTACATATAATTATGTACATATACATATATATACAGTTTTATGTATATATATAAATATTGTTTCATTGGTTTTACTTGAATGGGGATTATAATACCAGCTATCTCATATATTTGATGTTATAGGATTAATGACAGTGTATAAGAAAATAAAAGAGAAAAGTTCACCAGAAGCTATGATACAACCCTGTGGTATATAAAGCAAAATTTGATAGAATTACTAGAAGATATTTTAAAAGTCACAAATATAGTGGTAGACTTTAACACACTTTTTTCAAGCCATAGATTAAACCTGAAAAAAAGGTAGTTACAGTTGACCCTTGAACAACTCAGGGGTTAGGGGCACTGACACTCCACACAGTGGAAAATCTGCCTATAGTTTATAGTTAGCCTTTTATAGATGCAGTTCTTCAGTATCTGTGGTTTCACATCCACAGGTTCAATCAACCTTGGATTGTGTAGTACTTTAGTATTTACTATTGAAAAAAATCTTTGTATAAGTGGAACAGTTCAGCTCAAACCTATGTTGTTCAAGAGTCAACTCTGTGTGTGTGTATTTCTAAAATTAACCAATACAAAATATATTCTTTTCAATCTCACATAGAACATTTACCAAAATTGACCACATTTACAAAGGAAGTGTTAGCCAATCTCAAAGTACTATTATCACACATACTGTGCCTTTGATATTAATGAAATAAAATAATTAGAATTTCTCATAAAGTTAATCAGAAAATATTTTTAGGATATTTGTAATCTTTAAAAAAAACTACTTCTGAATGATTCATGGAGTAAAGCAGAAATCACAATGAAAATCATACAATATTTATGAATAAACAATAAAAGCAGTTGATGTTATCAAAATCTGTAGGAGGTAAACAGGCCCTAAAGGAAATTTATAGCCTTAAATATATATAAAAGAAATAAGGTAGTTTGAAAGTGAATAAACTCAGTTTTCAGTATAAGATGCTAATAAAATAACCACAGAGAAAACCCAAAAAAGTAAAAAGAAGGATACAAGAAAGAAGAAAAATTGGAATTTACAAAAGGAAACAAATTGGGACAGATTAGTGGTGATGTAATGTTTTAATTTACTCAAATTTCCTTATAAACACGGAGAGAACAATTAGTATAGCATCAAAAAAACACTGGACAACATCAACAATAAAACTCAGTGACAAGGTATCCCTCAAAATCCCAAAATAAAATTGGGTTGAGACAGACCAGTTAAAACTACCAGACTCATGTGATATCAGCAAGAAAGCAAAAGAAAGCAAGTATGATAGGCCTTAGAAGAAAACACCTCAGTCAATGATAGGTATTCAGTGGCAACCATGGCAGGACAATTTGAGAATAGCAACTCTAACCAGAGGGATTTTTACACTTTTCAATTTCTAAGTAAGTGCAAGAGGTCTCTGATAACGTCGAAAGGGCAGGAGGAACTGGGACCTATCCTGGGCATATATCTGGAGAAAAACATGGTGCAAAAGGATACGTGCACCCCAATGTTCATAGCAGCACTATTTACAATAGCCAAGACATGGAAGCAACCTAAATGTCCATCGGCAGAGGAATGGATAAAGAAGACGTGGTACATATATACAATGGAATATTATTCAGTCATTAAAAAGAATGAAATACTGTCATTTGCAGCAACATGGATGGACCTAGAGATTGTCATACTGAGTGAAGTAACTCAGACAGAAAAAGAGAAACATCATATGATATCACTTATATGTAGAATCTAAAAAGAAATGATACAAATGAACTTATTTACAAAACAGAAACAGACTCACAGACTTAGAGAATGAACTTATGGTTACCAGGGGGGGAGGGAATGGGGGAAGGGCTAGTTAGGGAGTTTGGGATTGACATGTACACACTGCTATGTTTAAAATGGATAACCAACAAGGACAGGGAACTCTGCTCAATGTTATGTGGAAGCCTGGATGGGAGGGGAGTTTGGGGGAGAATGTGTAAACCCATCTAACATTGTTCAAAATAGAGTAGTAGTGTCAAGGGCCACTAGCAAGTCTCCTTCAGACATCCAAGGACTGGAAAATTACTGAAGACAAAAAGTTACAGATTCTCAGAAAAACCACATCCTATAGAAGCACAGCCAGCTCAGATACAACTGTGGACCAAAGTAGATATGAACCCACCCCCTCTTTCCTGCACCTTGCCCTTTGAAGCCCAATAAACGACTTGAACCCCCACCTTCAGTGCTGATGCCACTCTATGCGTCTAGCCCCTTTCCTCCCTTGGAAAGTGAATAAAAAAGTTCTTTTCTTCCCTTGTTAATACTTCTGTGAATTCTTTCACAACCTGTATCGGCTCACCTAACAGAATGGATACATGTATATGTATGGCTGAGTCACTTTGCTGTGCACGTGAAACTATCACAACATTGGTAACCAGCTATATTCCAATATAAAATAAAAAGTTTAAAAAAACAAACAAAAAATGAAATCAATGAGCCAAAGACACCTTCCAGGACAAAGATCCATAATGAAGAAAGATACAGGAAAAAGAATACCAACTGAGCTGGAAAGGGACAATAAGAACAAAGGAAAGAGAAACTACAGATAAATGAGGGAGCGAAACAGAACCTGGAAATCTCAGAAAGTATTAGCCTTATTTTTGGACACTCTACAAAACAACACAAGAGGTAACTCTAAAGGTTAGAAAAGTTATTTTAACCCACCACTCCATCCTTAAAGAGCAGGAAAATTAATTTCATGATTTAAAAAAAAATGAGCAATAGAAAGAGGATCACGGTAAAATCACACACAGTTATAATAAGAAAAAGTAGAGAGTAAGAAACAGAATAACATCTCTGTAAGACCATACTCCATATATATATATATATATATATATATATATATATATATATACACACACACACACACACACACATACATATATATTTTGGTCATGCCGCACGGCTTGCGGGATCTTACTTCCCTGACCAGGGATTGAACCCATGCCCCCTGCAGTGGAAATACAGAGTCCTAACCACTGGACCACCAGGGAATTCCCCTCAATAAATAAATTAAAGCTGTAACGTAATGTGAGGGTTAGTTTTATGCGTCAATTTGGCTAGATTATAGTACCCAGTTATTTAATCAAATGCTAATATAGGTTTTTCTATGAAGGTATTTTATAGATGTGGTTTATATCTACAATCAGTTGACTTTAAATAAAACAGAACACCTTTGATAATGTGGGTGGAGTCCCTTTCGATCAGTTGGAAGCCTTCAGAGCAAAAACTAAGGTTTCCTGGAGAAGAAATTCTGCTTCAAGACTACAGCATTAATTCTTCCTTGAGTTTCCAGGCTCCGGCCTGACCTATCAGACTTGCCAGTCCCACAATCACATGAACCAATTTCTTAAAATAAATCTCTTAATATAAACATGTATAAATTCTATTGGTTCTGTTTCTCTGGAGAGTTATGACTGATATACCAATTATTTCAAAATGAGGCAAAATGAATAAGAAAGTGATAGAAATTATGAAAGAAAAATATGAATCAGAATTTAAAACTCATAAATTTAAAACTCATAAGCTAGAGCTCAGGAAAAAGTAGAAATAAAGAAAAAGTCAATTTAGAAATGAACTAAATTAGAAGCAAAATTGTGAATAAGCCTAATAAATAAGGTTTTGAGATAAATAGAAGGTTTTCTAAAAAAAAGAGATGAAAAGTGACTCAAGAATAAGTGACAAATATTAAAGATAGGCAAAGAATATCCAATATATACACAGTTGTGAAGAAGAAAACGTAAGTGATTGAGACAGAACAATAACATTAAGATTAACAACAACTCAAGAATAATATGTGAAAAAAATAACTTGAAACAATGTATTGAAAGGGTGCAACTCATACCTAGGAAAAGCAATTAAGAATGATTTTTTAAAAGACCAACCCAGGACCTATATTAATAAAAGCATTGAACCTGATAAGAAACCCTTTGGGGATCCTGACAAAAAGAACAAGTTATTTACAAGGGAAAGAATATCAGATTTCCAGTAGACTTTTCAGGTGTAACACTTTATGTCAGAGACAACAAAGTAACATCTGTAAAAAGATATAAAAATATTAGCCAATAACTTTTAATATCCAGATACACCAACTTTTAGATAAAAGTTCACAGATAAGGTCTTATGACTCAAGAAATATTGCTCTTATGAGCCCTTCCTGAGGAAACTACTAGAAAAAGAGAAGTTCAGACCACCAAAATGACTGCAGAGACATCAACATAAGGACTGATGTTAAGTATTAAATAGGAATTATTCTGTAGAAATATGTCTACATGGTGGCTATTAAAAATGAATATAGTTGCTAATGACTATACTCTGACAATGTGTCAAAACATGAGTGCTAGGTGAATTATGGTTAGTCCAGGTTAACAGTGGCCAAATAAGTTCAAGTCTCTCCACACATTTCCCAAAAAAAGTACACAGATCAACAAATAAAACCAAGAAAATTCTACATTACAGCATACCTAGAAGACAAAGTACAATACAAACTTCAAGAAACCTGTAAGTAAAAGAAAAAACAACAATTTTTAGCACAGCTCTCACTCAAGCCCCTGTCATAATCCTTTATGGAGAGTAAAAGAGCTTCTGAAAAACTGCAGAAAACAGAAAAGACATGAACAGAAGTTTAAGATTGAATTTAAATCACCCACAGAAAGAGAAAGTACACTCTAAGTGCAAAAAATACTGCAAAAAGACTCCTGGAAGATCAGAGCACTGATTATGAGGAAGAGACTTAAAAGTGTGTGAGAGCTGAGGTGGGAGCCTCAGAAAGGCATCACTTTTGGAGCGAAGAAGATAAAGGAAAGGAGGAACACCCTTTGGAAAGTGAGTGGTGAAGGGAAAGAGAAGCAAGGGGGAGAAATTTAGGATATTACAAGCTAATAAAAAAACCTCAAAGTAAATACAACACCCCCAATAAGAATCCATCAATTAAAGAAACTGCACATTGCTACAATGAGATAAAAAAGTAAACTTTAACTAGAGATCTTTTAAACTAATCCAGACTGCCAACCTATCCATGAAATTCATAAATATAAGCAGTCTTTATCTATACAAAACTACTATAAGAGAATAGAAAATGAAAATAAAAGCATTTCAGTTAATAAAACTGCCTTCAAAAAACCAAACACAAAGCAGAAGAAAACTGCAAACTAACATCCTAAACTGAATTAAATATCCTCAAACAAGTATTTGATGATGATAAGAAAAATCGTGAATTATAAATTTACAAACAAGGAACAGAAATGAACCACAAGTAGAAATAAGAGTTGACAACTAGGAATGAAACAGATGATTATAAAGGAAATGAAGACTAAATTAAAAGATAATGATGGGAGATTACATTTAAATAAAAATTGAATAAAAGGCATTGAAGAAAGACAGAAAAACAACCAAGAAAATATAAGTGAAATAAGTAAAGAACCAGAGAGAAAATGATTGAAGTGGAAAGCAGACAGAAAAAAAAAAAAAAAATCCAGCATCTGTATAATTGGAGTCCGTGAAGTTGAAAAGCAAAATAATGGGAAAATAACTAATATTTATATTCGGTTTGTCTTTTTATTACTGAATTATAATAGTTCTTCATATATTCTAGACACAGGTCCCTTATCAGATACTTAATTTGCAAAAATTTTCTCCCATTCTGTGGATTGTCTTTTCACTTTCTTGATGGTGTCCTTAGAAACACTATAGTTTTTAATTTTGATGATGTCCAATTTATCTTTTTTCTTTTGTTCCTTGTGCTTTTGGTGTCATATCTAAACTATTGCCTAATCCAAGGTCATGAAGATTTTTCCATATGATTTTTTTCTATGAGTTTTATAGTTTTAGCTCTTATACTTAGTTCTTCTATCCATGTTGAACTAACTTTTGGATATGGTCTGAGGTAGGAGGCCACCTTCATTCTTTTTCATGTGGATACCTCATTGTCCCAGCACTACTTGTTGAAAATACTATTCTTTTTCCATGGCACTTTCTTGAAGTAATTGTGAAAAATCAATGAAGTTTTAATTTCTGGACTCTTCTATTCCACTAATCTATTTTCCTATCCTTATGCCTATCTGACACTGTCTCAATTACTGCAGCTTTGTAGTAACTTTAGAAGTCAGGAACTGTGAGTCTTCCAACAACAAGTCTTCTTGTTCTTTTTCAAAACGTTTTGCCTATTCTGATTCTCTTGAATTTCCAGGTGAAATTTCATACAAAATTACAATCAGTTGGTAGTTTTAATAGTTTTCTTTTTAATGGATTCCTTAGAGCTTTCTATTTAGAAGGTCATGTCATATACAAATAGAGGTAGTTTGTTTCTTCCTTTCTGGTGTGTATGTCTTTTATTTCATTTTCTTGTCTTAATGCTTTAAATGTGGACATGGTGTTTATATTTTTAAAATTTAAGAGTCATTATCTTTACATACACATTGAAATGTTTATAAATAAAATATGTCTGGGATAGTTTCAAAATAATAAAGGAGGGGATAAAGTAGGTAGTAGAGTCAATGAAACAAGATTGGTCATGAGTTGGTACTACTGAAGCTGGCTGATGGGTATATAAGGACTTATTAAGTATAATAAAATAATTTCTATATTTTATATATGTTAAAATTATGCTAACCTCTATACTTTTGTGTATGTTTAAGTTTTTCCATAATAAAAAGTTTTTAAAATGTGAGTTTAAAACAGAGAACAAGTTCTGTGGCAATTACCAAACTTATATACAAACCTCTCTAATGATGTATAAAAATTGGTATAGTCAAGTGGCTTCAGAATGTTTCAAAAATGCTTACCAACTTCCAATATTTTAGGTTATTTGGGGTTATTAAACAACAAAAAAAATGAAATCCCACTTAAATTCACATAGAGTGGAGAGAGATTTTTTTGATATAATTGACATGTAACATTATATTAGTTTCAGGCATTCAGTATAATGATTTGATATTTCTATACATTGTGAAATGACCACAAGAATAAGTCTAGTTAACATCCATCACCAAATATAGTTTAAATTTTTTCTTTTGATGAGAACTTTTAAGATCTACTCTCTAAGCAACTTACAAATATGCAATACAGTATTGCTAACTATAGTCACCATGCTGTACATTACATTCCCATGACTTACTTATCTTATAACAAAGTTTGTACCTTTTGACCCCCTCCACTAATTTCACACTCCCCCATGCCCCAACTCTGGCAACCACCACTTTGTTCTCTGTATATATGAGTTTTTTTTTTTAAATTGATTCCACACGTAAGTGAAATCATATGGCATTTGTCTTTCTCTGACTTATTTCACTTATCATAATGCCCTCAAAGTCATAAATGTCAACATTTCATTATTTTATGGCGGAACAGTATTTCATTGTGTATATACACCACATTTTCTTTATCAATTCATCGATAAGACATTGAATTGATGAGATACTTAGGTTGCTTCCATATCTTGGCTATTGGAAATAATACTACAATGGACATAGAGGCATAAATTGAATATCTTTCCAAGTTAGTACTTTCATTTCCTTTGGATAAATACCCAGAATGGAATGACTGGATCATATGGTAGTTCTGTTTTTAATTTTTTGAGAACCCTCCATAATGTTTTTCCATACTAGCTGCACCAATTTGCATTCCCAACATCGCACAAGAGTTCTCTTTTCTCCACATCCTTGACAACACTTGTTATTTCTTGGCTTTCTGATAATAGCCATTCTAACAGGTGCAAGGTGATATCTCACTGTGGTTTTGATTTGCATTTCCCTGATGGTTAGTGATGTTGAGCACCTTTTCATGTACCTATTGGCCTTCTGTACGTCTTTGGAAAAACGTATATTCAGATCCTCTGCCCACTTTTAAAATCAAATTGTTTGTTATTTTTCCCCTGTTGAGTTGTATGAGTTCTTTATATATTTTCTATATTAACCCCTTATCAGATATATGATTTGCCTTTGAGCTGTTCCCTTTTCATTTTGTTGATGGTTTCCTTTTCTGTGCAGAAGGTTTTTGGTTTGATATAGTCCCATTTGTTTATTTTTGTTGCCTTTGCTTTTGGTGTCAAATCAAAAAAATCATCACCAAGACTGATGTCAAGGAGCTTACTGCCTATGTTTTCTTCTAATAATTTTATTGTTTCAGGCCTTACCTTCAAGTCTTTAATCCATTTTAAGCTAATTTTTGTGTATGGTGTAAGACAGTATTCCAGTTTCATTCTTTGCATGTGGCTGTCCAGTTTTCCCAACACCATTTATTAAAGAGATTTTTCTTTCTCCCTTTTATAAACTTGGATACTTTGTTGTAAATTAATTGGCCATATATGTATGGGTTATTTCTGGGCTCTTTATACTGTTCCATTGATCTATATGTGTTTTTTTGCCTATACCATACTGTTTTTATTACTATGGCTTTGTAATATAGTTTGAAATCAGGGAATGTGATGCCTCTAGCTTTATTCTTCTCTCTTAAGATTGCTTTGGCTGTTTGGAGTCTTTTATGGTTCCACACAAATTTTACAATTGTTTGCTCTATTTATGTGAAAAATGCAAATGGAATTTTGATAGGAATGTCATTTAAATGTAGATTGCTTTGGGCAGTTTGGACATTTGAACAATATTAATTATTCCAGTCCATGAGCACAGAACATCTTTCCATTTATTTGTGTCTTATCCAATTTCTTTAAGACATTATCATATCTTATAGTTTTCAGTGTACAGATCTTTCACGTCTTTGGTTAAATTTAGTCCTAGGTATTTTATTCTTTTTGATGCAATTCTAAACAGGATTGTTTTCTTAATTTCTTTTCCTGATATTTCATTATTAGTGAACAGAAACACAACACATTTTGAATATTGATTTTTTTATCCTGTAATGTTACTGAACTCGTTTATAAGTTCTAACAGATTTCTGGTGGAGTTGTTAGGATTTTCTATATATAATATCATGTCATCTGCAAATAGTGACAATTTTCATCCTTTGCAATTTGGATTTCTTTTTTTTTTTTTCCATGTCTGATTGCTGAGGCTAGGACTTCCAATACTCTGTTGAATAAAAGTGGAAAGAGTGGGCATCTTGTTTCTGATCTTAGAGGAAAAGCTTTCAGCATTTCACTAAGTATGAATGAAAGGGGTTTAGCTGTGGGTTTGTCATTTATGGCCTTTATTAGGTTGAGGTCCATTCCCTCTCTGCACACTTTGTTAGGGTTTTTTTTTTATATCATAAATGGATGTTGAATTTTTTCAAAAGCTTTTCTGCATTTGAGATGATCATATGATATCTATCCATCATTTTGTTAATGTGGTATATCACACTGACTGATTTGCTGTTTAACCATCCTTCCATCCCTGAAACTGAGTTCCCCTGCCAAGTTTATGATTAACCTCTCTATCTAAAACGTCATTCCCGGGCTTCCCTGGTGGCGCAGTGGTTAAGAATCTGCCTGCCAATTCAGGGGACATGGGTTTGAGCCCTGGTCTGGGAAGATCCCATACGCCACGGAGCAACTAAGCCCGTGTGCCACAACTACTGAGCCTGCGCTCTAGAGCCCACAAGCCACAACTACTGAGCCCGCATGCCACAACTACTGAAGCCCGTGCACCTAGAGCCCGTGCTCCTCAACAAGAGAAGCCACCTCAATGAGAAGCCTGCACACCACAACGAAGAGTAGCCCCTGCTCACCACAACTAGAGAAAGCCCACGTGCAGCAACAAAGGCCCAACTCAGCCAAAGATAAATAAATAAAATAAATTTATAAAAAAAATAAAAATAAAAATAAAACGTCATTCCCTGTCTTACCCCACACCTTGATTGAAGAGTAACAAAGAAAAGGGGGATTGAAACTAAGCAATGCCCAGATGGGCCTTTCTCGGTAACAGACCCCCTACATGCTCCCCATCCCTCACTTAAAGAAAAATTTCAGTCTCCTGAAATTTCCCTGAGTTGCAAAGTCTGGCTCAAGGATTAATGATCAGAGGAGTGAGATCAGGCAGAGACAAAGAACAGCATTCAGGCAAGAGAACTGGTAACAACTTAAACAATAGGTCAGCCATATAGCAGAGTCACAGGACTTTTAGCTCCTCCCTGAAGGACACAGAAAGTAATGTCTGACACACATTCCTAAGTTGTTTTTACAGAAACCAGCCTCCCACCAGATGAAAACTGCTGACCACAAGCACATAGACCCCCAAACTGGTTAAAACCAGGTTGATGATTGAAATTCCTGAAACATTACCCTGTTACCTCACCATCAACCAATCAGAGAACTGCGCACAAGCTGATCATGCACCCTGTGACCCTCTTCCTCACACTGTCTTAAAAAACCCTTCCCTGAAAGCCATTGGGGAGTTTGGGTCTTTTGAGCATGAGCTGCCCATTCTCTTTGCTTGGTGTCCTACAGTAAACTCTGTACATTCCTTCACCACAACCCGGTGTCAGTAGATTGGCTTTGCTGTGTGTCAGGCAAGTGGGCCCAAGTTAGGTTTGGTAAAATCCCTAGAATAAATCCTACTTGATCATGATGTACGATCTTTTTAATGTACCGTTGAATTTGCTAATATTTTATACTGCTTGCTAATATAATGTACTGTTGATCTGCTAATATTTTGTTGATAATTTTTGCATCTTTGTTCATTAGGGATATTGGCCTGTCATTTTCTTTTCTCATGGCATCCTTGTATGGTTTTGGTACGGGGGTAATGCTAGCCTTGTAAAAAGAGTGCGGAAGTATTTCTTCCTCTTCTATGTATTGGAACAGTTTGAGAAGGATTACTATTAATTCCTCCTTGAATGTTTTGTAAAATTCACCAGTGAGCCATCTGGTCCTGGACTTTGGTTTGTTGGGATGTTTTGATTATTGATTTAATCTCCTCACAATTAGTTTGTTCAGATTTTGTATTTCTTTATGATTCAGCCCTGGAGGTTTGTATGTGTCTAGGCATTTATACTTTTAGGTTGTTAAATATGTTGACATGTAATTGTTCATAGTAGTCTCTTATGATTCTTTGTATTTCTGTGGCTATCAGTTGTAATGTCTCTTTTGTTTCCAATTGTATTTCTTTGACTCCTCCCTTTTAGTCTGCTGAGTCTAGCTAAAGGTTTGTCAATTTTGTTTATCTTTTGAAAGAACCAGCTCTTAGTTTCATTGATTTTTCTATTGTTATTTTAGTCTTTATTTCATTTATTTCTGCTATGATCTTTGCTGTTTCCTTCCTTCTACTAACTTTGGGCTTCATTTATTCTTCTTTTCTAGTTCCATGAGGTGTAATGTTATGTTGTTTGAGAATTTTCTTGTTGTTTTTTATATATATATATATATGCATTTAAGTTTTGAATCTACCTCTTAGAACTGCTTTTGCTGCATCCTGTAAGTATTGATATGTTGCATTTCCATTTTCATTTGTGTCAAGGTATGTTTAGAGTTCTCTTTTCTTCTTTGACCCATTGGTTGTTCAGTAGCATATTGTTTAATCCCCATATATTTGTGAATTTTCCAGTTTTCTTCTTGGCATTGATTTCTAGTTTCATACCATTGTAGTCAAAAAATGATGCTTGATATGATACCAATCTTCTTAAATTTTAAGACTTATTCTGTGGACTAACATATGACCTATCCTGGAGAATGTTCCATGTGCACTTGAGAAAAATGTTTATTCTGTTTCTTTTGGATGAGAAGTTCTGTATATATCTGTTAAGTACATCTGGTATAATGTGCCATGTAATCTTGATGTTTCCTTATTGATTCTCTGTTTGAATGATCTATTCATTGATAAAGGTGGGGTATTAAAGTTTCCTATTATTATATTACTATTTCTCCCTTTGGGGTCTGTTAATTTTTGCTTTATATATTCAGATGTGCCTATGTTATGTATATAAATATTTACAAATGTTTAAATAGTCTTGTTGGATTGACCCCTTTATCATTGTCTTTGCCTCTTATTACAGTCTTTATCTTAAAATATATTTTATCTGATACAAATATAGCTAATCCTGCTTACTTTTGGTTTCCATTTGCATGGAATATCTTTTTCCATCCCTTAAGTTTCAGTCTGTGTGTGTCCTTACTTACAAAGAGTCACTCTTAGACAGCATATAGGTTGGTTTTATCTTTTTATCCATTCAGCCACTCCATGTCTTTTGATTGGAGCATTTAGCCCATTTACATCTAAAATAATTATTGATAGGTATGTATTTATTACAATTCTGTTAATCATTTTCTGGCTGTTTTGTTCTTCTACATTCCTTTCTTCTTCTCTGCTCTCTTTTTGTAGTTTAGTGACTTTTTTAGTGGTTTGCTTGATCCTTTCCTTTATCTTGTGTGTATCTACTGTAAGTTTTTGTTTTGTGGTTACCATAAGGCTTACATATAAAAACTTACAACAGTCTATTTTAAGTTGATAACAATTTAAGTTTTATGACAGTCTAAAGCTCTATATTTTTATTCCCCCACCCCCACATTTTATGATTTTGATGTCACATTTTACATATTTTTATCCTGTGTGTCCCTTAGTGTAGTTCTAGTTTTTACTACTTTTGTCTTTTAACATTCATACTACCTTTATAAGTGATTAATCCACTACCTGCACTATATATTTACCTTTCCAGTGAGATTTTTTTCTTTCAAATATTTTCTTGTTACTAATTAGCACCCTTTCTTTTCAGCTTAAAGAAGTCCCTTTAATATTCCTTGTAAGGCACGTTTAGTAACGATTAACTCCTTTAGCATCTGCTTGTCTGGAAAACTATCCTTCCTTCAATTCTGAATAACAACTTTGCCAGGTAGACCATTCTAGCTTGGAAGATTTTTTCTTTCAGCACTGTAAATATATGGTGCCAGTCCTTTCTGGTTTGCAGTTTCTGCTGAAAAATCTGCTGATGGTCTTATGAGTGTTTCCTTTTACATAACAAGTTGCTTTTCTCTTGATGATTTTAAGATTTTTCTCTTTGTCTTTAACTTTTGACATTTTAATTATAATGTGTTTTTGTGTGGGTCTCCTTGGGTTTATCTCAGTTGGAATTCGCTGGGATTCCTAGATCTGGATGTCTGTGTCCTTCCCCAAGTTAAGGTAGTTTTCAGTCATTATTTCTTCAAAAAGTTTTCTGCCCCTTTCTCTCTCTCTTCTCCCACTGGACCCAACAAATGTGAATGTTAGCCCACTTGATGTTGTCCTAAAAGTCCCTTAAGCTTTTTTTTTTTTTTTTACATTCTTTTTTCTTTTTGCTGCTCTGATTGGGTGAGTTCCACTGACCTGTCTTCAAGTTCTCTCATCACTTCTTCCACTTCATCTGATCTGCTACTGAACTCCTCTATTGTATGTTTCAGTTCAGTTACTTCAGCTCTGTGACTTCTATTTGGTACTTTCTTATATTTTCTACTTCTTTGTTGTTGTGGTCATGGTGTTCATTTATTCTTCTCTTGAGTTCAGTGCTCATTTTTATGACCATTACTTAATTTTTTTGAAGGATTTAAAAAAATTTTTTTATTGACATATAGTTGATTTACATTGTTGTGTTAATTTCTGCTGTAGGTCAAAGTGATTGTTATACATATATATATATATATTCTTTTCATATTCTTTCCCAATATGGTTTATCACAAGATATTGAATATAGTTTCCCTGTGCTATACAATAGGACCTTGTTGTTTATCCACCCTATATATAATAGTTTGCATCTGCTAATCCCAAATTTCCAATCCATCCCTCCCCCACCTGCCCTCCCCCTCGGCAACCACAAGTTTGTTCTCTATGTCTGTAAGTCTGTTTCTGTTTTGTAGATATATTCACTTGTGTAGCATTTTAGTTTCCACATATAAGTGATATCATATGGTATTTGTCTTTCTCTTTCTGATATATTTCGCTTAGTATGATAATCTCTAGGTACACCCATGTTGCTGTAAATGGCATTATTTCATTCTTCTTTATAGCTGAGTAATATTCCATTGGCGATATATATATATATATATATATATATATATATATATATATATATATATATATATATATATCTCACATCTTCTTTATCCATTCATCTGTTGATGGACATTTAGGTTGTTTCCATGTCTTGACTTTGTAAATAGTGCTGCTATGAACACAGTGGTGAGTGTATCTTTTCGAATTATAGTTTTGTCTGCAAATATGCCCAGGAGTAGGATTGCTGAATCATATGGAAACTCTATTTTTGTCTTTTGAGAAATCTCCATACTGTTTTCCATAGTGGCTGCACCAATTTACATTCCCATCAACAATGTAGGAGGGTTCCCTTTTTTCCACACCCTCTACAACATTTATTATTTGTATGCTTTTTATTGATGGCCATTCAGACTGGTGTGAGGTAGTACATCATTGCAGTTTTGATTTGTATCTCTCTAATAATTAGTGATGATGAGCATCCTTTCATGTGCTTATTGGCCATCTGTATGTCCTCTTTGGAGAAATGTCTATTTAGCTCTTCTGCCCATTTTTTGATTGGGTTGTTTGTTGTAATTGAATTCTATGAGCTGTTTGTATATTTTAGAAATTAAGCCCTTGTCAGTCACATCCTTTGCAAATATTTTCTCCCAGTCTGGAGATTGTCTTTTCATTTTGTTTATGGTTTCCTTTGCTGTACAAAGCTTGTAAGTTCCATTAGGTTCCATTTGTTTATTTTTGCTTTTATTTCTATTGTGTTGGGAGACTGACTTAAGAAAACATTCGTACAATTTATGTCAGAGAATGTTTTGCCCAAGTTCTTTTCTAGGAGTTTTATGCTGTCATGTCTTATATTTAAGTCTTTAAGCCATTTTGAATTTATTTTTGTGTATGGTGTGAGGGTGTGTTCTAACTTCACTGATTTGCATGTGGCTGTCCAACTTTCCCAATACCACTTACTGAAGAGACTGTCTTTTCCCCTTTGTATATTCTTGCCTTTTTGTCGAAGATTAATTGACCATAGGTGTGTGGGTTTATTTCTGGGCTCTCTATTTTGTTCCATTGATCCACAAGTCTGTTTTTGTGTCAATATCATACTCTTTTGATTACCGTAGCTTTGTAGTACTGTCTGAAGTCTGGGAGGGTTATGCCTTGTGCTTTGTTCTTTTTCCTCATGATTGCTTTGGCAATTCTGGGACTATTATGGTTCCATATAAATTTTAGGATTATTTGTTCTAGCTCTGGGAAAGATGTCACTGGTAATTTGATAGGGATTGAATCAAATCTGTAGATTGCTTTGGGTAGTATGACCATTTCAACAATATAAATTCTTCCCATCCAAAAGCATGGGATATCTTTCCATTTCTTTGAATCATCATCAATTAGCTTTACAAGTGTTTTGTAGTTCTCAGCATATAAGTCTCTCATCTTCCTGGTGAGGTTTATTCCTAAGTATTTTATTTTTCTGATGTGCTTTTAAAGGGGATTGCTTGTTCACATTCCCTTTCTGATATTTCATTGTTAGTATAAAGAAATGCAACTGATTTCTGCATGTTAATCTTGTATCCTGCTACCTTGATGAATTTATCAGTTCTAGTAGTTTTTGTGTGGAGTCTTTAGGGGTTTCTATATATAGTATCATATCTGCATGATGACAATTTTACCTCTTCCCTATCAATTTGAATAGCTTTTATTTCTTTTCCTTGTCTGACTGCTGTGACTAGGACTTCCAATACTATATTGAGTAGAAATGGTGAGAGTGGGCATCTTTGTCTTGTTACAGATTTTAGTGGGAAGGCTTTCAGCTTTTCACCATTGAGTATTATATTGGCTGTGGGTTTGTTATAAATAGCTTTTATTATGTTGAGATATGTTCCCTCTATACTCACTTTTGTACGGGTTTTTATCATGAATGGATGTTGAATTTTATCAAATGCTTGTTCTGCATCTACTGAGATGATCATTCGGTTTTTGTCTTTTCTTTTGTTGATGTGTTATGTCACATTGATTGATTTGTGTATGTTGAACCATACTTGTGACCCTGGGATGAATCCAAGTTGGTCATGGTGTATGATCTTTTTTATGTGTTGTTAGATTCAGTTTGCTAATATTTTGTTGAAAATTTTTGCATCTATATTCGTCAAAGATATTGGCCTGTAATTTTCTTTTTTGGTAGTCTTTGGTTTTCGTATCAGGGTGATGGTGGCTTCATAGAATGTCTTTGGGAGTCTTCCTTCCTCTTTGATCTTTTGGAAGACTTTGAGGACTGGTATAAGTTCTTTGTATGTTTGGTAGAATTTGCCTGTGAAGCCATCTGGTCCTGGACTTCTGTTTGTAGGGAGTTTTTTCTATTTCACTTCTAGTGATCTGTTCAAGTTATCCATTTCTTCTTGATTCAGTTTTGGTGGGTTGTATGTTTCTAGAAATTTGTCCATTTCTTCTAGGTTGTCAAACTTGTTGGCATACAATTGTTCATAGTATTCTCTTTTTTGTCTTTCTGTGGTATCCATTGTGATTTCTCCTCTTTCATTTCTTATTTTGTTTACTTGGGTCTTCTCTCTTCATGGTGAGCCTGGCCAGAGTTTTGTCTATTTTGTTTACCCTTTGAAAGAACAAGCTCTTGGTTTTATTGATTTTTTTCTATTTTTTTAATCTCTATTTATTTCCTTTCTGATCTTTATTTTCTCCTTCCTTCTGCTGACTTTAGGTTTTGTTTGTTATTATTTTTCTAATTCTCTTAGGTGGTGTGTTAGGTTATTTGAGATTTTTCTTGTTTCTTAAAGAAGGCCTGCATCACTATGAACTTCCCTTGAAGAACTGCTTTTCCTGCATCCCATAGGTTTTGTATGGTGGTGTTTTCACTGTCATTTGCCTCAATGTATTTTTAAATTTCTTCTTTGATTTCACTGTTGACCCACTGGTCTTTTACTAGCAGGTTGTTTAGTCTCCATGTAATTGTATTTTTCTCATTTATTTTTCTGTGGTTGATTTCTAGTTTTATGCCATTGTGGTCAGAAAAGATGCTTGAAACAATTTCTATACTTTTAAATTTGTTGAAGTTTGTTTTGTGCCCTAGTATGTGGTCAATCCTAGAGAATGTTCCATGTGCACTTGAAAAAAAATGTGTATTCTGCTTTTTTTGGATGTAATGTCCTGAAAATATCAATTAAGTCAAACTGTTCTATTATATCATTTAGGATCTCTGTTGCCTTATTGATTTTCTGTCTCAAAGATATGTCCACTGATGTGAGTGGGGTGTTAACATCTCCTACTTTATTGTATTCCTGTCAATTTCTCCCTTTGTCTGTTAGTATTTGTTTTATGTATTTGGGTACTCCTATACTGGGTGCATATATGTTGACAAGTATAATATCCTCTCCTTGTATTGGTCCTTTTAACATTATATAGTGTTCCTCTTTATCTTTCTTTATAGCCTTTGTTTTAACGTTTATTTTGTCTGATATGAGTATTGCAACCCCCACTTTCTTGTCATTTCTTTTTCCATGAAATATCTTTTTCCATCCCCTCACTTTCAATCTATATGTGTCCTTTGCCCTAAAGTGGGTCTCTTGTAGGCAGCATATTGTAGGCTTTTTTTTTTTTTTACCCAATCTGCCACTCTGTGTCTTCTGACTGAAACATTTAGTCCATTGACATTTAAGGTAATTATTGATAGATATGTATTTATTGCCATCTTAATCCTTATTTTCCCATTGATTCTATATTTCTTCTTTGCCCCTTTTTCTTTTTGTTTTTCCTTTTGTCATTTGTTGATTTTCATTTGTATTATGCTTGTGTTCTCTTCTTTTTGGTTTTTCTGAATCTATCGTTTCTGATTTGTGTTGAACCTGTTTTTCAAGTATGTTAACCCCTTCCTATATCCACTTGCTTTAGACTGGTAGTCATATAGCCTCAAACACATTCTAGAAAGAAAAATTAAATTTTTACTCTCCTCCCCTCATTTTATGATTTTTGATGTCCTCTTTTACATTTTCATGTTCATCTGTTTGCTGTTCATTGTGGTTATCATCACTTTCACAGAAGCTTTTAAAATTTTTTAAAAATCTGCATACTGGCTTAAGTGACTTACTTTCCAATTGTGACTTTATCTTTCCTATTGATTCTTACTTCTTTTCTATTTAGAGAAGAACTTTCAATATTTCCTTTAGGATACATTTAGTATTGCTGTATTCTTTTAGTTTTTGCTTCTCTCAGAAATTCTTTTTTTTTTAACATCTTTACTGGAGTATAATTGCTTTACAGTGGTGTGTTAGTTTCTGCTTTATAACAAAGTGAATCAGTTATACATATACATATGTTCCCACATCTCTTCCCTCTTGGGTCTCCCTCCCTCCCACCCCTCTGGGTGGTCACAAAGCACCGAGCTGATTTCCCTGTGCTATGCGGCTGCTTCCCACTAGCTATCTATTTTACGTTTGGTAGTGTATATATGTCCATGCCACTCTCTCACTCTGTCACAGCTTACACTTCCCCCTCCCCATATTCTCAAGTCCATTCTCTAGAAGGTCTGTGTCTTTATTCCCATCATGCCCCTTGGTTCTTCATGATCTTTTTTTTCCCCTTAGATTCCATATATATGTGTTAGCATACGGTATTTGTTTTTCTCTTTCTGACTTACTTCACTCTGTATGACACACTCTAGGTCCATCCACCTCACTACAAATAACTCAATTTCGTTTTGTTTTATGGCTGAGTAATATTCCATAGTATATATGTGCCACATCTTCTTTATCCATTCATCTGTTGATGGACACTTAGCTTGCTTCCATGTCCTGGCTATTGTAAACAGAGCTGCAATGAACATTTTGGTACATGACACTTAATGAATTACGGTTTTCTCAGGGTATATGCCCAGTAGTGGGATTGCTGGGTCGTATGGTAGTTCTATTTTTAGTTTTCTAAGGATCCTCCATACTATTCTCCATAGTGGCTGTATCAATTTACATTCCCACCAACAGTGCAAGAGGGTTTCCTTTTCTCCACACCCTCTCCAGCATTTATTGTTTGTAGATTTTTTGATGATGGCCATTCTAACCACTGTGAGATGATATCTCATTGTAGTTTTGATTTGCATTTCTCTAATGATTAATGATGTTGAGCATTCTTTCATGTGTTTGTTGGCAATCTGTATATCTTCTCTGGAGAAATGTCTATTTAGGGCTTCTGCCCATTTTTGGATTGGGTTGTTTTTTTTGATATTGAGCTGCACGAGCTGCTTGTAAATTTTGGAGATTAATCCTTCATCAGTTGCTTCATTTGCAAATATTTTCTCCCATTCTGGGGGTTGTCTTTTGGTCTTGTTTATGGTTTCCTTTGCAGTGCAAAAGCTTTTAAGTTTCAATAGGTCCCATTTGTTTATTTGTGTTTTTATTTCCATTTCTCTAGGAGCTGGGTCAAAAAGGATCTTGCTGTGATTTATGTCATAGACTGTTCTGCCTATGTTTTTGTCTAAGAGTTTGATAGTGTCTGGCCTTACATTTAGGTGTTTAATCCATTTTGAGTTTATTTTTGTGTATGGTGTTAGGGAGTGTTCTAATTTCATACTTTTACATGTACCTGTCCAGTTTTCCCAGCACCACTTATTGAGGAGGCTGTCTTTTCTCCACTGTATATATATTATTGCCTCCTTTATCAAAGATAAGGTGACCATATGTGTGTGGGTTTATCTCCGGGCTTTCTATCCTGTTCCATTGATCGATATTTCTGTTTTTGTGCCAGTACCATACTGTCTTGATTACTGTAGCTTTGTAGTATAGTCTGCAGTCAGGGAGCCTGATTCCTCCAGCTCCGTTTCTCTTTGTCAAGATTGCTTTGGCTATTCGGGGTCTTTTGCATTTCCATAAAAATTGTGAAATTTTTTGTTCTAGTTCTGTGGGAAATGCCAGTGATAGTTTGATAGGGATTGCATTGAACCTGTAGATTGCTTTGGGTAATAGAGTCATTTTCACAATGTTGATTCTTCCAATCCAAGAACATGGTATATCTCTCCATCTATTTGTATCATCTTTAATTTCTTTCATCAGTGTCCTATAATTTTCTGCATACAGGTCTTTTGTCTCCTTAGGTAGGTTTATTCCTAGATATTTTATTCTTTTTGTTTCAATGGTAAATGGGAGTGTTTTCTTAATTTCACTTTCAGATTTTTCATCATTAGTGTATAGGAATGCAAGAGATTTCTGTGCATTAATTTTGTATCCTGCTACTTTACCAAATTCATTGATTAGCCCTAGTAGTTTTCTGGTAGTATCTTTAGGATTCTCTATGTATAGTATCATATCATCTGCAAACAGTGACAGCTTTACTTCTTCTTTTCTGATTTGGATTCCTTTTATTTCTTTTTCTTCTCTGATTGCTGTGGCTACAACTTCCAAAACTGTTAAATAATACTGCTGAGAGTGGGCAACCTTGTCTTGTTCCTGATCTTAGTGGAAATGGTTTCAGTTTTTCACCATTGAGGACGATGTTGACTGTGGCTTTGTCATATATGGCCTTTATTATGTTGAGGAAAGTTCCCTCTATGCCTACTTTCTGCAGGATTTTTATCATAAATGGGTGTTGAATTTTGTCGAAAACTTTCTCTGCATCGATTGAGATGATCATATGGTTTTTCGCCCTCAAGTTGTTAATATGGTGTATCACATTGATTGATTTGCGTATATTGAAGAATCCTTGCATTCCTGGGATAAACTCCACTTGATCATGGGGTATGATCCTTTTAATGTACTGTTGGATTCTGTTTGCTAGTATTTTGTTGAGGATTTTTGCTTCATCAGTGATATTGGCCTGTAGTTTCCTTTCTTTGTGACATCTTTGTCTGGTTTTGGTATCAGGGTGATGGTGGCCTCATAGAAAGAGTTTGGGAGAGTTCCTCCCTCTGCTATATTTTGGAAGAGTTTGAGAAGGATAGGTGTTAGCTCTTCTCTAAATGTTTGATAGAATTCGCCTATGAAGCCATCTGGTCCTGGGTTTTTGTTTGTTGGAAGATTTTTAATCACAGTCTCAATTTCAGTGCTTGTGATTGGTCTGTTCATATTTTCTATTTCTGCCTGGTTCAGTCTCAGAAGGTTGTGCATTTCTAAGAATGTGTCCATTTCTTCCAGGTTGTCCATTTCTTTGGCATAGAGTTGCTTGTAGTAATCTCTCATGATCCTTTGTATTTCTGCAGTGTCAGTTGTTACTTCTCCTTTTTCATTTCTAATTTTATTGATTTAAGTCTTCTCCCTTTTTTTCTTGATGAGTCTGGCTAATGGTTTATCAACTTTGTTTATCTTCTCAAGGAACCAGCTTTTAGTTTTACTGATCTTTGCTCTCGTTTCCTTCATTTCTTTTTCATTTATTTCTGATCTGATCTTTGTGATTTCTTTCCTTCTGCTAACTTTGGGGTTTTTTTGTTTTTCTTTTTCTAATTGCTTTAAGTGTAAGGTTAGGTTGTTTATTTGAGATGTTTCTTGTTTCTTAAGGTAGAATTGTATTGCTATAAACTTCCCTCTTAGAACTGCTTTTGCTGCATCCCATAGGTATTCAGTCATCGTGTTTTCATTGTCATTTGTTTCTAGGTATTTTTTGATTTCCTCTTTGATTTCCTCAGTGACCTCTTGGTTATTAAGTAGTGTATTGTTTAGCCTCCATGTGCTTGTATTTTTTACAGATTTTTTCCTGTAATTGACATCTAGTCTCACAGCATTGTGGTCGGAAAAGGTACTTGATACGATTTCAATTTTCTTAAATTTACCAAGGCTTGATTTGTGACCCAAGATATGATCTATCCTGGAGAATGTTCCATGAGCACTTGAGAAGAATGTGTATTCTGTTGTTTTTGGATGGAATGTCCTATAAATATCAATTAAGTCCATCTTGTTTATCATTTAAAGCTTGTGTTTCCTTATTTATTTTCGTTTTGGATGATCTGTCCATTGGTGAAAGTGGGGTGTTAAAGTCCCCTACTATGATTGTGTTACTGTCGATTTCCCCTTTTATAGCTGTTAGTATTTGCCTTATGTATTGAGGTGCTCCTATGTTGGGTGCATAAATATTTACAATTGTTATATCTTCTTCTTGGATCGATCCCTTGATCATTATGTAGTGTCCTTCATTGTGTCTTGTAATAGTCTTTATTTTAAAGTCTATTTCGTCTGATATGAGAATTGCCACTCCAGCTTTCTTTTGATTTCCATTTACATGGAATATTTTTTTCCATCCTCTCACTTTCAGTCTGTATGTGTTCCTAGGTCTGAAGTGGGTCTCTTGTAGACAGCATATATATGGGTCTTGTTTTTGTATCCATTCAGCCAGTCTATGTCTTTTGGTTGGAGCATTTAATCCATTTACATTTAAGGTAATTATCGATATGTATGTTCCTACTCCCATTTTCTTAATTGTTTTGAGTTTGTTATTGTAGGTCTTTTCCTTCTCTTGTGTTTCCTGCCTAGAGAATTTCCTTTAGCATTTGTTGTAAAGCTGGTTTGGTGGTGCTGAATTCTCTTACGTTTTGCTTGTCTGTAAAGGTTTTAATTTCTCCATCAAATCTGAATGAGATCCTTGCTGGGTAGAGTAATTTTGGTTGTAAGGTTTTCTCCTTCATCACTTTAAATATGTCCTGCCACTCCTTTCTGGCTTGCAGAGTTTCTGTTGAAAGATCAGCTGTTAACCTTATGGGGATTCCCTTGTGTGTTATTTGTTGTTTTTCCCTTGCTGCTTTTAATATTTTTTCTTTGTATTTAATTTTTGATAGTTTGATTAATAAGTGTCTTGGCGTGTTTCTCCTTGGATGTATCCTGTATGAGACTCCTTGTGCTTCCTGGACTTGATTAACTATTTCTTTTCCCATATTAGGGAAGTTTTCAACTATAATCTCATCAAATATTTTCTCAGTCCCTTTCTTTTTCTCTTCTTTTTCTGGGACCCCTATAATTCGAATGTTGGTGCATTTAATGTTTTCCCAGAGGTCTCTGAGACTGTACTCAGTTCTTTTCATTCTTTTTTCTTTATTCTGCTCTGCAGTAGTTATTTTCACTATTTTATCTTCCAGGTCACTTATCCGTTCTTCTGCCTCAGTTATTCTGCTATTGATCCCTTCTAGAGAATTTTTAATTTCATTTATTGTGTTCATCATTGTTTGTTTGCTCTTTAGTTCTTCTAGGTCCTTGTTTAACATTTCTTGTATTTTCTCTATACTATTTCCAATATTTTGAATCATCTTTACTATCATTATTCTGAATTCTTTTTCAGGTAGACTGCCTATTTCCTCTTCATTTGTTTGGTCTGGTGGGTTTTTACCTGGCTCCTTCTTCTGCTGTGTTTTTCTGTCTTCTTATTTTGCTTAACTTATTGTGTTTGGGGTCTCCTTTTCACAGGCTGCAGGTTTGTAGTTCCCTTTTTTTTTGGTGTCTGTCCCCAGTGGCTAAGGTTGGTTCAGTGGGTTGTGTAGGCTTCCTGGTGGAGGGGACTAGTGCCTGTGTTCTGGTGGATGAGGCTGGATCTTGTCTTTCTGATGGGCAGGTCCACGTCTGGTGGTGTGTTTTGGGGTGTCTATGGCCTTATTATGATTTTAGGCAGCCTCTCTGCTAATGGATGGGGTTGTGTTCCTGTCTTGGTAGTTGTTTGCCATAGGGTGTACAGCACTGTAGCTTGCTGGTCGTTGAGTGAAGCCGGGTCTTCACGTTCAGATGGAGATCTCTGGGAGATTTTCGCCGTTTGATATTACGTGGAGCTGGGAGGTCTCTTGTGGACCAGTGTCCTGACGTTGGCTCTCCTACCTCAGAGGCACAGAGCTGATGCCTGGCTGGAGCACGAAGAGCCTTTCATCCACATGGCTCAGAATAAAAGGGAGAAAAAACAGAAAGAAAGAAAGAAAGAAGATAAAATGAAATAAAATAAAATAAAATTAAGTTATTAAAATAAAAAATAATTATTAAGAAAAAAAAATTTTTAAGTAAAAAAAAACATGGACGGACAGAACCCTAGGACAAATGGTAAAAGCAAAGCTATACAGGCAAAATCACACACAGATTCATACACATACACACTCACAAAAAGAAAAAAAAATATATCTTTTGCTCCCACAGTCCATCTCCTCAACTTGGGATGATTCGTTGTCTATTCAGGTATTCCACAGATGCAAGGTACCTCAAGTTGATTGTGGAGATTTAATCCGCTGCTCCTGAGGCTGCTGGGAGAAATTTCCCTTTCTCTTCTTTGTTCGCACAGCTCCTGGGGTTCAGCTTTGGATTTGCACCCGCCTCTGAGTGTAGGTCGCCTGAGGGCATCTGTTCTTTGCTCAGATAGGATGGGGTTAAAGGAGCAGCTGATTCGGAGGCTCTGGCTCACTCAGGCTGGGGGGGAGGGAGGGGTACGGATGCCAGGCGAGCCTGCGGAGGCCAGCATGACGTTGCAACAGCCTGAGGTGTGCCGTGTGTTCTCCTAGGGAAGTTGTCCCTGGACCACGGGACCCTGGCAGTGGTGGGCTGCACAGGCTCCCGGGAGTAGTGTGGAGAGTGACCTGTGCTTGCACACAGGCTTCTTGGTGGCAGCAGCAGCAGCCTTAGAGTCCCATGCCCATCTCTGTGGTCCGCGCTGATAGCCGCGGCTCACGCCCGTCTCTGGAGCTCCTTTAAGCAGCGCTCTTAATCCCCTCTCCTCGTGCACCAGGAAACAAAGAGGGAAGAAAAAGTCTGTTGCCTCTTCGGCGGGTCCAGACTTTTTCCCAGACTCCCTCCCGGCTAGCCATGGCGTACTAGCCCCCTTCAGGCTGTGTTCACGCAGCCAACCCCAGTCCTCTCCCTGGAATCTGACCGAAGCCCGAGCCTCAGCTCCCAGCCCCCGCCCACCCCGGCGGGTGAGCAGACAAGCCTCTCGGGCTGTTGAGTGCTGGTCGGCACCAATCCTCTGTGCGGGAATCTCTCCGCTTTGCCCCCCACACCCCTGTTGCTGTGCTCTCCTCTGTGGCTCTGAAGCTCCCCCGCTCCATCACCCGCAGTGTCTGCCCGTGAAGGGGCTTCCTAGTGTGTGGAAACCTTTCCTCCTTCACAGCTCCCTCCCGGTGGTGCAGGTCCCGTCCCTATTCTTTTGTCTCTGTTTTTTATTTTTTCTTTTGCCCTACCCAGGTACGTGGGGAGTTTCTTGCCTTTTGGGAGGTCTGAGGTCTTCTGCCAGCATTCAGTAGGTGTTCTATAGGAGCTGTTCCACATGTAGGTGTATCTCTGATGTATTTGTGGAGAGGAAGATGATCTCTGTGTCTTACTCTTCTGCCACCTGGAAGCTCCCCTCTGAGAAATTCTTTATCTCTCCTTCTATTCTAAATGATAATCGTGCTGGGCAGAGAATCCTAGGTTACAGATTTTTCCCTTTTAGGACTTTGAATATGCCTTGCCACTCCCTTCTGGCCCACAACTTTTCTGTAAAGAAATCAGCTGATAGCCTATGGGGGTTCCCTTGTAATTAACTCTTTGGTTTTATCTTGCTGGCTTTAGAATCCTCTCTTTAACTTTTGCCATTTTAATTATGTCTTGGTGTAGGCCTGTTTGGGTTCATCTTGTTCAGGACCCTCTGTGCTTCCTGTACCTGGATATCTGTTTCCTTCTTTAGGTGTGGGGAGTTTTCAGCCATAATTTCTTCAAATACATTTTCAATTCCCCTTTCTCTTTCTTCTCCTTCTGGGATCCCCATTACGCATAGATTGGCATGCTTTATATTATCCCATAGGTCTTTTATATTGCTTTCATTTTTTTTTCCACTTGGTTTTCTGTCTGCTGTTCTGATTGTGTGATTTCCATTATTTAATCTTCCAGATCACTTATTAGTTCTCTTGCCTTATTCACTCTGCTATTCACTGCCTTTAGCTCAGCTTTTGTCTTGGCAAATGAGTTCTCTAATTTTTCCTACTTCCTTTTTATAGTTTCTACTTTCTTTTTACAGTAACCTGCATATCTATCAATAGCCCTTCTTAATTCCTTCAGCATTTTCATTATCTCCTTTTTGAACTCAGTGTCTATTAGACTGAAGAGGGCTGTTTCATGGTTTGTTCTTTCAGGGGAATTCCCTTGATCTTTTAATTTGGAGTGGTTCCTCTGCTTCTTCATTTTACTTATATTTCTCTTGCTCTATGAATTTAGGAGAAACAATATCCACTGTGGTCTTGGAGGGCTATTTTTATGTGGGAGCGTCCCTTTTGTAGACTGTATGGGTTTAACATGTTTGGTGCAAGTGCTGTTTTGAGTACAGATGCCTGCCGCCTCTTTCTTTGGTGTGTGCTGGCTGTTATCCCCTTGATAGGAGGTATGACTGGTGTTGTGGTGGCCAGAGCCTTCACTCGATGTTGAGCAGGTCCTCCTCTTTGCTCTGTGGTTGTCACTGCCCTGTCAGGGGCAAGGTCTGCTCCTTAGTTTTAGGAATAGAAGCCCCAGATCCATTTCTGAGCTGTGTTTCTGAACTGCAGTGCATGGTATGTGGGATTGGAGTGCTCTCACTGGGAGAGGAGCCACTGAATATTCCTCTGCCAGAGCTGTTCACTGATGAGTGTGCTCTGTTGTGTCACCTTTCACCTGTTGTGCAGGCTCACAAAGTACACAGTTGTTGGCACTGCACTCAGCCCCGCCTCAACCATGGGCATGCCGGCAATCAGCCCTCATGTCTCTCAGGCATTGTTTTCACAAGGCCACCAGCACAGATCCACTGAAGTCAGGTGCCAGGACTGGAGTAGTCACGCACCTGGACCTGCTGTGCAAGCTATGGAGGCAGCCCAGATCCTGACCTGGGTCAGCCCCCATGTGCATGCACCCACAAAGCCCACAGCTGCTAAGGCCAGACCTATCCCAGCCATGGGAGCACCCATTGTCTGCTCGGATGTCCTACAGGCGCTGAATTTACAAAGCCAATGGTGGAGGTGTAAATCAGGGGCTCACAGAGGCACGGGGAGAGATTCCAGCCCTACTTCCTAAGTCACACAGCCCTGGGGCTCAACTATGATTTCAGCCCCGCCTCTGCATGTGAGCAACCCACTGGCCTGCTCCCGGAGCCTGCCAAGGTGGCGGCTGGTGCCAGAGCCTGCTTAGGCGTGAGCCCACCAAGGTGGTGGCTGGGGCTTGCGAGCCTGCCCTGGCAGCAGCAAGGGAGTAGGAGTCTGCTAGGCAGGAGCCTGCTGAGGTGGTGGATGGAGCATGCACTCCTGGAGCCCATGGAGGTGGAGGCTGGTGCATGGAGGTGGGGGCTGGTGCCAGGAGAAAGAGGCTGCTATGGCAACCCCACTCCTCCCTTTGTGCATCACTTAACAATGGAGCTTTGTTTCTAGGCAGGCCCGGGCTTCTTCCGCAAACAGCCCTGGTTGTGGCTGTAATACACTCCAGCCCCTTCAGGCTGTCTCCTGCGCACAGCCAAAACCAGTCCTCTAAAACCTGAGTTTCAGCACCCAGTCCCCACCCATACCAGTGGATGCATGTCTCAGGCTGGGGCATGCAGGGTGGTGGCACGACCAACTGTGCAGGTCTCTGTTCTGCCTGCCACAAACCAGTTGATGCACTCTCCTCTGAGCATGTGAAGCACCCTTTCTGTCCTGGCTGATCTCCCCACCAGGGAGGGGGCTTCCCAGAGTGCAGGAACCTTTCCTTTTTCACAGCTCCCTCCCAGGGGTGCCAGTCCTGTCCCACTTCCTCTTTTGTTTTTCCTTTCATCCTACCTGGTTATGTGGAGATCTTTCTTGTCCTTTCAGGTTTTTGAGATCTTCTGCTAGTGTTCAGTAGGTATTATGTGAGAACTGTTCCACTGTAGATGTATTTTTGATGCATTTGTGGGAGGAGGTGAGTTCCACATCCTTCTACTCTGCCATTTTTATTCCTCTCCCCAACCATTATCAGGTAAATTACTTATCTCCATTTCTTTAAGGGTTTTTTTTTCCCCTGAGGTTTTATCTTATTCTTTTGTTTGGAACATATTCCTCTGTTAATTCATTTTCCTTGACTCTTTGTTGATTTCTACAGTAGATGAAACTACCATCTCTCCCAGTCTTGAAGGCATGGCCTTGTGTAGGAGATGAGCCTACTGTTCAACCCTGCCTTAGCTCTTGGTTATCTCTCTTTGTGATTGTCCAAGCAGCCTATTTTATTTTTAATAGCTCCTAGTAGTTGAGGATGTGCCAAGACCTGTCAGTGTCCCAAAGGGGAGAATCTGTCAGCACCTAGATTCATGCTGATTAGCATCCAGATCCTCAGGCAGCAGCTTTTAAAGTGTGCAAATATATACTGTCCTGTGGAATTGCAAGCATATAAGCCCCACTGGCCACCAGAGGCAGGCAATCTGTGGTGATTCCAGGGCAGCAGTCACAAAAATCAGGGCTCCAGATGAGTGTACAAGCTCCTATATCAGAAATACCAATGAACTGTAATGAGGCAGAGGGAGAGTGCAAAGACAGTATCCAACAGTGTATGTTCCCTAAGAGCACCTTCATGTGTGCCAATCCTCATGCTGAAATTTCAGGAAAAGCAAAAAGGTGGGGAGGGACTTTTTAAAATGCTTTCCATCAAGAAGATTCATGGACTACTTAATCCCTGAAGTATTATGCATACTTAATATTTTCTTTCTTTCTCTGAATATTACTTTCAAGCAAGCACAATACCGCTGGTTTTATCATCTACTCTCTTGACTTTTGTCTAACTTCTGCTCTGATAATCAAACTCTGGCTCCTAATCTGCATTTCTGCAATGACATAACTTTATTGTTTTAGGGACCAATTATCAATTAAAGATGAAACATTTCTGTCACCTATATAAAAGTAATAAAGGAACAGTAGAAAAGAAAAAGGGTGATTTTAAAAAAGATTAATAAAATGGTCAATCATATAACAAAGTTCTTCAAGAAAAAAAGATGAAGTACATAAACAAATAATATTAGAGAAATAAAATAACTACAAATAGAAATTTAAGTGATATGCAAAGATTATAAAGAAATGGATACCAATAAATTTTAAGACAAATGCACATTTTAAAAGGAAATATAGTTTTAATAACCTAAATGGGAAAAGAATTTGAAAAAGAATAGATACATGTATATGTATAACTGAATCACTTTGCTGTACACCTGAAACTAACACAACATTGTTAATCAGCTCTACTCCAATATAAAATAAAAATTAAAAAAAGGAAAATATAGTTTACATAGATTCCTTTTGCCTGGTTTTGAATAATGTAAATACAACAATATCTGTAAATAGAATATGAATGTAAACTGATACAATTACTTTGTAAAATCTTTTGGCACCATCTACTAAAGCTGAACATACGCACATGCCTTATGACTTACCAATTCCACACCTAGGTATACACCCAGCAGAAATACATACATATGTTAAGCAGAAAATAGGCATAAGAATGTTCATAGCAGCCCTAATCACAGTAGAATAAAAATGGAAAAAACTGATTGTTTATCTAGAGTAGAATGATATATATATTGTTGTATGTTAATTCAAGGGAATAATATACAGAATTGAAACTCCAACTACATGAAACATGTTGCAGAGAGGATCAGTCAAATCTACCAATAGAAAAGAAGTTAAGAACTCAACACATCCATATATAAAACAAAGATGATACCAGAAAAAATAATAAGGAAACAATAAATTTTAAAATACATGCTGGTTCATTCTATGGAGAAAGTAATGTAAATGCCTACCTTATATTATATACAAGGTGGACTCCAGATATTACTTATGACCTTTATTTGAAAAGTAAAAATATAAATCATATAAAAGAAAATGTAGGATAAAAATCTTTGCAATGCAGGGTAGGCAAAATTTTTTCTTAAATAAAATTCCAAAAAAGTATAAACTGTAACATCAAATAAGGGAGGGGATGGCTCAACAAAAGTCATCTTTTTAAAAAATAAAGTATCCATGGACAAAGTCAATGGTTAGATGAGTAGATGAGAGGCTAGGAAATGATAACTAAAATATTTAAAATCAACATTTGACTAATACATAGAGTGGAACGTAGACAATGCTCTGTAACGAGAAAAGGGCAGAAAATTAAGTGGAAAATGGGCAAAAATGAAAAATGAAAAGGCAATTCACAGGAGAATCCTCCATAAATATGAGAAACGATGCTCAAAATCACTAGTCATCAGAGAATTGAAAATAACAACAGCAGTAAACTATTACTATGTAGTAATGAGATTGGTTAAAAAAATGGGAAATTCAATAATACCAAATTCTGGTGAAGATGTTCACTGGTTAAGAATATAAATTGTGATTGCCATTTTGGAAAAAATCTTGCAGAATTTAGTTAAGTTAGGTGTCTGTTTCCCTATGTCCTACCAACCATAGCTGAAAAATTATTGCACAGATTCATAAAAGGACATGCAGAAGGGCGTTCATCACAATGTTTTTTGTGGTGGTAGGAAGCCATTCATCCATCATTAGGGAGTGGAATAAATAAGTAATATACACACACACTAGTAATCAGGTGGCATTAAGAAGAAATGAACTAGACAATGTTGAATTTAAAAAGTAATGTAGAGAGGGAAGTCTATAGCTTGGGTGACCATGCATCCTGGTTTGTCTAGACAGTTCCGATTTATACCTATTGTCCCAGCATAACTGTTAATAGCACTATCTTTAATTCTCAGTAGTTTAACAATATACTGCATGGTCATCCTATCTGTATCAATAACACCATTTTGTGAATGTTGAATCACAAAAACACTCAAAACAACACTACCTATTTTTGCTAAATACATATTTAAAGACATTTATTGGAGGGGGAATTTATATTAGGAAGATATATACGATGAGGAAATAAAATAAAAATAAAAGAATGACACTGTGCTGTATGACTGAGTATGATTAACTTTGCTCTCTGCTGTGAAGTCAAAAAAATTAATAATTACAGTTTAAAAAAGTAAACACTTACGGCACTTCTGGTACTAAAAATGTGGTAGTTTGGGCTGTTACTGGAATACCTGCAGAGGAAAATGTCAAATATGAATACTAAAACTAATTTCTCCCCCAAATAAAAGGGATTCTATACTTGGTCAGAGCATGCCTGAGCTGCCATGAGCTTTACATTATTGCCCAAGCACCTTTTTAGAAAGTATAGTCGGGGCTAAAACTGGGAATATCAGCAACATCTACCCATAACTCAAGGTGCGCTCAAGGTTGCTCAGTATCTGAAGACACTATAGCAAGAAGTAAATACTTTTACATCTTGTTTTTGTTTTAGAATAAAAACTGTTGAAGAATATTGGCTCTAACTCCTTCACCTGTAAACTGAGTTAAAATAAAATGAATAAAGATTGAAAATCAAAAAAACAGTATTTCTTATTTGAAGCAATGAAGTAAAGAGCAAATTTCTATGAGTCCTTGTTCATTATCATTTCTCGCTATAATTCAGAGTACTTTAATTTCTGTCTATATGATTTATCTACTCTCCAATAAAAATATAATGTGAGCCACCTATGGAATTGAAAGTTTTCTAGTAGCCACATTAAAAAAGTGAGAAAAAACAAGTGATATTGCTTCTAATAATATATTTTATTCAAAAGTATTGTTTTTTTTGGTACTAAGTCTTTGAAATCTGGTGTATATACTACACTAACAAAACATCTCAATTTTGACTAGCCACATTTCGAGTGCTCAAAAGCCAGATAAGGCCAGTGGCTATCATAAAGCATCATCTTGAAATTCCCTTTACCTTCCCTTTGCTTCAGTAATCTATTCCATGTCTACATTACACACTTAATTGCCACTGGAATTGCTCCATCCTTAAAATCTTGCAATTTCTGTGTGTATTTGTATGTGGAATTGCTGGGATATCACTATGTAACTCTTTTAATAGATGTCAGTCACATAATGAAATATATTTTATTATTTATAATGAAACATATTTTATCTATATGCAGATTGCAGATCAAATATAAAAACATTTTAATGTATTTTTATATATCCCTATAAATTAAAATGGAATATATTTTCATCAAAGGTCTCTTTTCAAGTAAGTATGAACCACCTCCCACTTATGAATCTAAGACCTCTTTCACTACAGTAAGAAAGACAGAAACCTTAGGAAAGAGAAAAATACAAGTGAAAAATTTTGTATTTTAATTTACAAAGTTAACCTCGGCAATTTGTGAATGAAACCTGGTAGCTAAATAATAAAACTACCTTCTCTGACAAGCCCTTTTCCCCACCTTCTCCTTTATCAGCTTCCAACTCCTACTAAGGCTGGGTACAGGTTATGGAGGGAACAGTAGCTAAAGGAGTCATATTTAATTTATTAACTTCATCACAGACAACTATAATAACACCTTCTCATTCCTGCTTCCTTAACTATGTCAAATATTTACTGTGTTATTGTTGGAAATGGATCTGGAATGATCAAAGGTGTGGGTGTGCAGATGGCCCATGTGCTAGGACAATTTTTTAATGAAAAGGACAGTGTCATCTCACTCTGGGACTCTAAGAATGTACCTTTCCTATTCTCTCTAGTGTATTCCCACTCTACCAGTTCTTCAAAATCAAAGAGAATTCTTGACTTTTACCCCTTCCTTCATCTCCTAGGAGATACGTCCCTTCCTGACTTCACTTTTTCTCTCTCTATCCAGCCTAAAAAATATATTCTTTGGGTAAACCATTTTCTCTCAAACCCCTTATTCATCCTACTATATCTGTCCTGGAATTGGTCCTCAATAGGTCATACTCTTGGGTATCTGACAGAAGCATATGCTAAATCATTCATGTGGGACAACCATATATTGCAGGAAGCACAGGATTCCCAAAGAAAGTCCAACCCCCACTGGATATATTAATCTAACAGAAAAAAAGACTTTGAGACAAAAAGTGTTTTCAGGGACAAAGAAGATCAATCCATTATAAGTGTGACCCAATAGAATAGTAGAGCATGAGAAAACATATTCTTTTCAAGTGCATATGGAACATTTAGAAAAACTGATCATCTATTAGGACATAAAGCAAGTCTCAACAAATTTCAAAGAATAGGTATCATATGGACCCTGCTCTATGATTATAGTACAATTAATGGAGACATTATTAACAAAAATATAATCAAATATTTACATATTTGGAATAAAAAACAAACTTCTAAATAATTCGAGGGTTATAGAAGAAATAGTGATTATAGTTAAAAATGTCTAGAAGTGAATGATAATGAAATGATTACATATCATTTCTTACGGGATACAGCAAAGGAGTACTATATGGGGTATTAATACCTTTAAATGCCATATTAGAAAAGAATAAAGACCAAAAACTGTGAGCTAAATGTCTGGCTTAAGATATTTGAGAAAAAATATCAGAATAAGCCTAACGAAAATAAAAGAGAGAAAAATGAAAACAGAAATCAATAAAATAGAAAACAAAAACACAAAAATAGGTAAAACAGACAAGCTTCTGACAAGACATTAAATGATTTGAAGTGGTACTTTCAAATCTACACTAAAACACTTACGCTCAGGGGTTTAACATATGAGTCCAATCACAACATTCAAGGAAAAGTTATCCTAATCCTATACAAATTTTTCCAAAGAACTGAAAAAGAGATAATACTCTCCAGCTCATTTTGTAAAGCTAGTGTAACACTGATATCAAAACCAACCTAAGACATTATGAAAAAGAAAAATATAGACATAAAAATCCTAAAGAAAATATTTGCAAATTGAATACAACAAAGTATAAAGAGATGATAAACCATGACCAAGTTGCACTTATGTATGCAAAGATGATTTTATTAGAAAACTCTACAAATGAAACTCACCACACATTTTAAAGAGGGAATAAAACACAATTGTTTCAATAGGTAAAAAAAATAATAAAATTTCATATAAATTCATAATTTAAAAAATTTACTAAAGAAGAAATGCAAAGAAAGTTTCTTAACCACGATAAAAACCATCTACAGAACACCTAGAGCAAACAATATCCTAGATGGCAATTAGTACCATCCCCTTAAAAATTTGGAATGAGAGAAGGATGCCACTATTACCATGTCTATTCAACACTGTGTTGGAGGCCTTAGCCAATATGATAAGAAAAATAAATTAAGATTGAAAAGGAGGAAACAGAACCCATTTTTACAGAAGATCTAAATAGAGATACACAATGCTCATTGGATAGGAAGATTTAATATTCATATAGATGTCATTTCTTCCCATCTATAGAAACAGATTCACTGCAACTCCAAGCAAAATCCTGAGTTTTTCATAGTACTTGACAATCTGATTCTAAAATTTATGTTAAAGTGTAAAAGTCCAAGAATGATCAGAACCCTTCTCGAAAAGAATAGGGAAGACTTGCCCTACTAGATATGATGACTTAAAACATTGTGTTATTGGTGCATCAACAGACAAATTGACCAATGGAAGAGAGCAGAATAGTAAACTCAGAGTAGGCATATGTCCATATGGAAGTTTTGTATAGGACAGAGGTGATATGTCAGATCAATTGAGGAAAATGGAGGTGAAAAATAGATCTGGATCCACAAGGAAAAAGAAGAAACTGCACTCCTACCTTAGATCATTTTAGAAAACCAACTCCATTGGGATAAGAAATATCAAAAACCAAATGTTAATACTCTTAGTGTAACCAAGCAGGACCCTACGGGGCCTTCCTGGGACAGACTTCTCCCCCCTACATCCTCTACTTGCCTCTTGCTTATAGAAAAGCTTTAGTCTCCCATGCCTCCCCTGAGTCTCAAAAGGCTGGCTCAAGCATTAATGAAAGAATGTGAACACGCAGTAACAAACAACAGCAGTTGGGCTACAAGAGCTGGTAACAATTTAAATAATAGATCAGCCATATAGCAGTCACAAAATCTTTAGTGCCTCCCTGAAGGATATAGATAACAGTGCCTGATGCACATTCCTGAGTTGTTTTGCAGACACTAAAACCCCCACCAGAAGGAAGAGGTTAAGCATGCTGACCACCAGTACACAGACTCCAGACTGGTTGGAACCAGAAGGTTGATGATTGAGATTCCCAAAATACTACCCTGTTACTTCACCAACAACCAATAAGAGAATTGTGCACAAGCTAATCATATACCCTGAGTCCCTCACTCTCAAACTGTCTTTAAAAACCCTTCCCTGAAGTCCATTGGTGAGTTCAGGTCTTGAGCATTTATTGCCTCCTTGTACCTGCAATAAATGCTGAACTTTCCTTCACCACAACCCAGTGTCAGTAGATTGGATTTACTGCGAACCAGCAAGCAGACCCAAGTTCAGTAACACTGGTAGAAAATTTAGGTAAATACCTCTAAGACCTCGGGGCAGGGAAATATTTCTTAAATAAAACATCTACCCTGGAATTCTCAACTCCCCCACCCCCCAAAGGCTAACAATAAAATACAAATTCATTATATTAAGTTTAAGAAATCTTGTCCTTTAAAAGCACACCTTATTAAGAACTAAAATTCAGGGAATCTGTGACTACCATGACAAAAAAATACCATTTTTGTCTTCCCTAACCTCTAATTGAAATTTAGCATTTCCTTAATTATGAATGTATACCAGGAGTTGGCAAACTACGTTCTTTGGGCCAAATCCCATCTGTTTTTGTAAACGGATTTGTATTTGCACACAGCCAAGCCCTTTGTTTACTACTGTTGGTGTATGCTGTCCCCTACAATAGCAGAGTTGAGTGGCTAAAATATAGACTGCATTGACTGAAAAGCCTAAAATATTTAATATCTGGTCCTTTACGCTAAAGTTGATGACTTCTGGTGTACAACATAACAAACGTTATAAACTCCCTAAGTTCACAGGTGAACCTGAATAATATCAGCTACCATAATTTATTGATACAGGCATGTGTTGACAGCTTGAAATATATCATTGTATTCAAGCCTCACAACAACCACATGAGACAGGTTTAATCATCATTTTATAAAGAAGAAAATGAAGGTTTACAAAGTTCTGTCAGAATGCTACGTTTTTACTTTTTCTCAGTACTTCAATAATCCTTTCCAACGGCTACTCTCACTCTATTTGAACTCTCCATCTGTCCATTTAGATGCCATGGATCCCTTCCTTCTGAAACCTCTATAATAGTTTGATTTATTGTTGGTATCCTTACATCTTTATGTTAGAAGGTAATAATAATCGTTATAGCAAAGCCTCCATTAAACAAAATATTCGCAAAATCTTATTTTTCTAGTTAATCATCTGTATTTTAACCTGTGTTGAAAATCTAAAATATTTTGATACACTTTCCAATCCAGCAGTCACCTAATGTTGACCAAAAAGTAAACTTGCATGGAGGATCTCTCAGAACTTTAAAGTTTTCCTTCCCCAAATCAACCCACTTTATGCGGGAATTACATACCCTTACGTTTGCAGAGTGTATATTTTATAAAGCACTCTCTCACAAATCATTCAACCACAACTACCTAACATAAACCATCAACTACTCTGTTACCCTAGTGAAGCGCGCGCACCCCCCGCCCCGCCCCCGCCATTTCTGGTGGAGACTTTTTGGTTCTCCTGTGCTTCTCTTCCCTCTGGCAAAAGGGTGCAGTGGGGTCCAGGGGATGGCGACGTGAAGGTACCGCGACCCTACGGCGGGAACTTGAGGAGACAGCCAAGTCCTAACAGCGTGCCCTCATTTCCCGCCCTCATTCACTGAAAACTCTCGGAAGGGGCGGGGGGAGCCGGGGCTGGTGTTGGGGGAACTGGGAGACCAGGCTGTGGTCTACAAGAGCGCCTGGCCCCGGGACGCTGAGGCGCCGGGGTGGGTCCCCGCCTGTCCGGCCCCAGGGGCGCCCCCCTTGCCCGCGACTGGCGTCTCTTTACCTCCACAGAGCCGAGCCGCAACAGCTCAGCCAAGACAGCAGCACCGCCACTCCTGAGGCTGACATGGCTGGCGGCGGTTCGCAGCCACCCAACAGCCCGGCGCGCCCGCCAGTCCGCGCGCTCCCGCGGACGCCGGTGGCTGGAGGTGCTCGGTGCCCGCGCCGGGGGCTGGGGTCGGACGCTCATCGCGATGCGAGGGCGTGTGCGCCCGCGCGCCAGCCGCCCCTGGAGAGGCGAGGGTGCGTGCGCATGCGTGCAAGCGCGCGCTGAGGCCGGGGCTCCCCAGGCGTCAGAAAGTTAGCTGCTGGACGCGAAAGCGTAAATCAGATTTTCGGCAAAGCGGAGCTATGCTTTTTTCGAATGAAATAGCAAAACCACTTAAACTGACCACTGAAAATCCGAACTGACAGGATGAAGGTGAAACTTCTAAGTTAGTGTATCTTTTAGCCCAATCTTGTGACAGTATATAATCATTGCAATAGCTGTTACATATCTGGCAGTACTTTCCAGGGAGCAGGCACTCCATAAGTGATTTTAAAGGTGAACAGAGGGGGCTTCCCTGGTGGCTCAATGGTTAAGAATCCGCCTGCCAATGCAGGGGACACGGGTTCAAGCCCTGGTCCGGGAAGATCCCACATGCTGCAGAGCAACTAACCCTGTGCACCACAACTAATGAGCCTGCGCTCTAGAGCCCGCAAGCCACAACTACTGAAGCCCTCGTGCCCAGAGTCCCGTGCTCCGCGACAAGAGAAGGCCCCGCTAGCTGCAACTAGAGAAAGCCCGCGTGCAGCAACGAAGAGCCAAAAATAAAATAGGTAAAATTTAAAAATTAAAAAAAAAAAAGTTGAACAGAAATGAATAGTAAAGTGTGCCTATTGAACACCTGCTTTATGCCCAACACTATCTCGTGCACTTGAGTACAAAAGAACAGGAACAGGACAGGACCTTCCTGGTGGTCCAATGGGTAAGACTGCACTCCCAACCGGGTTCCATCCCTGGTCGGGGAACTAGATCCCACAGGCCGCAAGTAAGAGTTCACATGCCACAACTAAAGATCCCACTTGCTGCAACTAAGACCCGGCACGGAGGGAGAAAGGAAAGAAGGAAAGAAAAAAGGAAGGAAGGAGAGAGAGACAGCATTCTGGTTTGCAAAGGGATTTGTAATCTTGTAGTAAAGCCAAGGTAAACAAACACCAAAGTTATCACGTAGTATTATAATTTATCTGTTTACTTGTACCAAATAATCTGAATCCTTGAGGACTATAATTGTATCTTTATTCATCTTCGTGTTATCAGTGCCCAGCATAATCTTATTTTGTAGTTAAGTTCTCAGTGTTTACTGACTTAATGAATCACTGAATAAAAGTAGTAAAATTTGCTCTAAGGACTATAAGAGAATGTATATATATGATTTGGGAGACACTACATTTAATGCGATTCTATTCCCAGTTTATTCCAAAACAACTTTATATCAGAACTAGATGGCATAGTTAATTTGTGTTGCAGTTGGAAGAGCATTAGATCAGCAGTAGGCATTGTCAACCGCAAAAATAAAGCAGCTAGTTATTTTACCAGCAAAATGGGTTTATTTGGGAGTAGCAGAGAATTGCAATTCAGGACAGGCAAGCTATGGTGAATCACAGGCAAGTCTGAAGAACAAAGGAGAAGGGGCTTGCTTTTATTAGGTTTTAGGAGGAAATGCTTGAGTTGTTTTGAACAAACGTGCATTGGAGAAGAGCCAGGGTCAGAGGTTATGGCAGTTTCTCTTTGGGTACAAGTGTTAGTGCACTGCTGCTGGGTCAAGGAGGGATCTTCCTTCCTTTTTCTTAAAAGCAGGAGATAAAATTGCTGTGTGAAAAATGTCCTCCCTTATACCAGAAGGAAAGTAGCATTCTATCTTTCTTCTTGCTGCTGGTTATGCAGGCTGCAACAAGTGGCAGGTGGGTGAGAGCTCCCTCTTTAGGGCTTCCTGACTCCATTTAAGATGAAGTTGCCTTTATTTTCACTCAAACCCCTCATCTCAACCCCGGCGCCATTGCAGACACATCATTTTCACATAACTCTCCAGGAATTTAAAATATTCCAAAGCTCAGTGGGAAAGGCTCGTGGTTAACTCTAATTTTGAAGCAATCTAAGGAATCTGATAAGCCTGCATCCTTTCCCTATACATAGTATTTCCCCCACCACATAGCAGTTAAATGACATGGAATTGAAATGACAACCAAAAAGTGCAGTCTGGGCAAGGGGGGTGATGGGGGGATAAGATGGAGTGGCTTTGTGGGAACAAGAATATCCTCCTCTTGGAGTCGTAAAGAATCAAGGTAAACAGGGGGACGTCAGGACCATGCCTCAGCGATTCGTTCTTGAGCCAGTGCCTAGGCTGTACAGGCAGAACCTGCTTTCAAATGACTGAATTACTTACAATTGGTGGTTACCTTATTGTAGGTGCCCAAGTTGGGTGAGCTCACTTTCTATTGAAAGCCCTTTTGTCTTATCTTGAAATTTACCTCCCCTTTGATAGGGACAACTCCTCCCTAAAATGGAACTCCAATAGCCACCCAACCCCTATTTCACATCTTGTACCAGAGCTTGTTCAGGACAAAGTGGGAGGAAAAGATAATGTGTAAACCTGTGGGAACTGATCACTCTCTCCTCACCTCCTTAGGACCATGAGTGTCCCCAGCCTACATTCCAGCTCCTCACTAGTTCCCCCAGGTCATAGTTCCATCCTGGCCCCTAATCTGAAATAGACTGTCTGGCATCACCAGGGACCCTGCACTACTTGTAACAGAGGACATGTTCCTAGCATGTCAAATTAGAATCATTTGTTACAATATCGTGTTTTGGGTATATATAGTTTATGTCATAGGCTACAAAACTGCTCATGGATAACATTGTTTCTATAATACATGAGGCAAAATGCATTTCAAGTTTCGATAGACATGAAATGAATTTGGTGGACACTTCTGCCACTTCACCCTGAATTCTGACATTTAGACACATAGTCCAGGAATCCTTGATCACAATGGAAAGATTGGCACCGCTGAAGTTAACACCTTTATTTTCTGAAGACTTAGCCATAGTCATAGTCACACTGATGTACACGCTGCATGATCCTGTATCACATCTGTTTTCATTCTTTGTCAAAAGGCATTAGAAAAAAGTGCAGTATCTAATTTCTAACCCACTATTCCTGCATCAGAAATATAATTCACTCTAATCCCTAACTCCATTTAAAAAATTTGCATGAGGGCTTCCTTGGTGGCACAGTGGTTAAGAATCTGCCTGCTAATGCAGGGGACATGGGTTCGAGCCCTGGTCTGGGAAGATCCCATAGGCCGTGGAGCAACTAAGCCCATGCGCCACAACTACTGAGCCTGCGCTCTAGAGCCCATGAGCCATAACTGCTGAGCCCGCCTGCCACAACTACTGAAGCCCACGCACCTAGAACCCATGCTCTGCAACAAGAGAAGCCACCACAATGAGAAGCCCACGCACCACAACAAAGAGTAGCCCCCGCTCTCTGAAACTAGAGAAAGCCCGCGTACAGCAACGAAGACCCAACACAGCCAAAAATAAAATAAATTTATTTAAAAAAATAAAAAATTTGCATGAATACTTTAAATTAGTCCCATTAAAGTAATATAGCATCCAATGGAGTTTAAATTCCCTTAACAAGTATTTATCAAGCTATTAAAATGTGGCAGACATTGGGCCAGGCACCAAACATGTAATAGTAAACAGGATATTCTTGGTCCCTACACTTAACGGAACTTACCTTCCTTAGAGATGAGCAAGCAGAATCAAGGTTTTAATTTTTAAATGTATATAGGTTTAGGAGATAATAGAAAAGAAATGTAATCTAATTATGAAGGGTCTAAGAACTAATGTTTAGGAATGTGAGCTTTATATAGGACCATTCATTGGTTACATTCTTCTAAAAGCCTTTTTATTATAAAAACATATATTCAGAAAAGTGCACAAAAGATGTGTACAATTCTTAACAATTTATTACATAACCACTATGCAAATGTTTAAAAAGTAGAACATTATCAGCATTGCTTAAGACCTCCTTATGCCCCCCTCCCCAAACTCATTACTCCTACTTTTGTCATGAACCAAGCATCCATATACATGGGTCTGTTTCTGAGCTATTTGGTTCCGTTAGTCTTCTATCCATGTGACAAACTGTGATATCTATCTAACAGAAGAATTCTCCCATCTTGTTTTTCTCCCTGGCTTCTTTGGCTATTCTTAGTCCTTTGCATTTTCATGTAACTTTTAGAATCAGTTTGTTGAATTTCACACACAAAAAAAACTGTTGGGGTTTTATTGGGATTTTATTAAATTTATACATCAGTTTGGGGAAAGTTGACATATTTACAATATTAGTCAGGAGGAGTCAAACTTCTTTCCTAAAGGACCAGATAATAAATAGTTTAGGTTTTGCCTCTTAGAGGCAAAATTGAGGGTATTATGTACTTATATAACCATTTAAAAAGGTGAAAACCATTCTTAGCTCACTGACTCCTGAATCTCAGTAAATCAGATGCTGTTTTGAATGGATTTAGACTGTGGACTCTGGTTTTATGGCCCCATAAATTTGTTTTCTTTTAATTTTTCTCAGTAATGTTATATAAGGTTTTGGGTGCAGTCTTGCAAATCTGTTATTCCTTCCACTGAATTCTTAATTTTGGTTATTGGATTTTTTTAAATTCCAGAATTAACTTGTTTTTTCACATGTTCAGGTATCTGCTGAAATTCTCAAAACTTGTATATCTCCTTGAACAGAATAAGGAGTTATTTGATAGTCTATGTCTGAAAGCTCCAATGTGTCCATCCTCTTTGGGCCTGCTTCCATTGTCTTTTTACTGGTTTTTTGTTGTTTGATATGCTTGGTTGTGTTTTATTGTATTCAGGATATTTTAGTAGAAAAATTGTTTGTAGAAACAATTCGAAGTTTAGAATGATGACATTTTCCTCTAGAGAGGGTTTTTGTTTGCTTATGCCAAGGCTTTGGGGAAACTCCCACTTTAGGATCACCTTAATCCAATTTTAAGGACTTGGATAATTGGAAGCTGAGCTGCAATCCCCTTCGAGAGCCTTTTCTTCCCTACTTCTGGTTCACCCCTATTCCTAGGGTGCAAAGGCCTGAGGGCCACAAACCAAAGTGAGGGGCATTCACCAGGTCTACTCCCCTTTGTCAGACTCTGGCCCCTACTTCTGGAAGGCTGTCAAAATCACACATCAGCCTCTGAACTGCCTCCTCCAAGTTTGACAGGTGCTGGAACAGTGGCCTGTAACATTAAGCCCACCTCCCAGGGCCTCCATCTTCTCAATGGTCCTGGTCCAATAATTCTTCAAACTCATGTTAGCTCTCTGATTCCTTTGGATTTTTAAAATATTTTGTCCAGCCTTCCTAGTTGCCCTCAGTGGGATGGTCAGTCCAAATTACCTATCCACCATTACAAGAGCAGAAATCCTCATTAGTTATTTGTTAGAGTTACTGGAGTAGCCTCATTCATACACAGCATGGTAACAATATGTAAAATGTCAGTACGCCATTGTCCATCTTTGATTCTGTGTTAAAAAAGAATTTTGTAGAAACCATTAGGCCTTGGAAAAATCAATTGCTCTCCCTAACAGGAAGGTTTCTATACTCATAGCAGCAAGCATGGGTTACCTCTGTCTACCTATAGCAAATAGCAGTTAACTGATTCACACATCTTTATTGAGAGCCTATTATATGTGAGGGGAATGAAGAGATGACATTCTCACCTTAGAGCAGAACTAAATGACTAATTAACTAGTTGATGTATCTCAGACAAACCCTAAAGTTCAGGTTTCAGCTCTCTTCTGCTTTTTCAAATTATATATTCTTCCCAAGGACATGCAAGAGTCTAATTTCGACTGCTTAAATGCCTTTATTTCTTTCAGATAAAACTGAAAAAGCAGAATAACAGCTCGATATTTTTGGCTATTGGGGCAATAATGTTTGGCAATTCTCAAAAAAATATAAATGACCAGTAAGTATATAACTTTTCATTAGAAATAAAATTAACAAATTACACAATGAGATTTTTTCTATCAAGATGGCAAAATATTCTTTTAATGATAATACACAATGTTAGGAAGGGTTCAGAGAAATGCTCTCTTCTGCTGGAGAATAAATTAGCACAGCTGTTTTTGAGGAGTACGTGTCAATAGAGCAAAACCTTGAAAATGTGCATGCCCTGCAATTCCACTTTTAATGATGTAGCCAAGGAAATAATTAAGAATGTGTGTAAACAGATTTAGCTATAAGGTTGCACGTTATATCACGTTGTTTATAAGAAACTGGAGACAATCTAATAGTGGATCGTTTAAATAAATTATAGTACAGAAATCCAATGGAATACTAAAAACAATGGCGTATATAGATGGATATCTACTGACATGGGAAGTCAGTATTTTGTTAAATGGAAAAAGCAAGTTATAAAAGAGTGTGATCTCATATTTGTTTTCAAAGACCATGCATGTTTATATACAGTACATATAGAAAAACATTGAGAAGGATGTACACCATATAACCATTGGCAATCTTTGGATGGTGGAAATATGAGTGATTAAAAACATTTCTATACCCATTTTTGTATTTATCTGAAATGAATGTGTATTATCTCTGTGTTTAAAAATTGGAAAGAAAAGTCAAAGCCTAATTTAAAAAATGCTTTGCCTAGGTTTTGGCTTGTGATACGAGGGACCATATGCACCTAGAGGCATCTGGTTGGTTTTGCTCCTTATGACCTGAGTGGATAATTCTCGTTTTTGTCCTTGTTTTCCTGCAAATGCCATAATCGTGGACAACAGTTCTCTCATTTTCTACTAGAGCTCATTGAGGCTATGACTGGGGAAGGAAGCTGCCTTTCCAGGGGAGTAGGCTGGTTGCAAAAGGCCCATACTTTAATTGGGGAACACTTAGAGTAAGCTCTGTGGAGAGGAAGGAGGAAGCAACCAGAAAACAGATGCAAAGGAATGGACTGCAGATTGTCTCTATTTAGTCGTCACTTCAATTCTAGGTCTACTGAATCTTAGAGGTAGGGATGATGGGTGGATACCTAAAACCTGGTTATATAGATTCCCTCTAAGATGCTGAGTCATTTCAGAAGAGAAATGACAGAACAACTGAAAATAATATTAAACATCAAACTGCTGCTAACATCAAACTGTTAGAGCAACCCTACAGCTATAAATAGAGGCATTTGGTGGAAAGTTTGTATTCTGGGTTGGTATAGAGATTCCAAATGAACCCAAACTCAGAGAGGACCATGCCCAGTACATTCAGTAAATGATGACACTATCCATTAAAGGAGTCTCTCCTGAGAGCAAGTGAAGAGTCACTTGTCCAGATAAGACAAACCTATAAACTCATGTATAATATGGCAAAGGCCTATCCCTTCTATATCCCATACGCTCCATTCTGATTCCAAGAAATGTGTCCAAGGTAATGTGTTTCTGATTAGCAGTTAAATACTGGTTTGTAAATGCTTTACTTTTAAAAAGGATAAATTACTGTAGATAAAGTTAGCCATACGAAAAAGTCATTCTCAGACACTCGTATGTGTTCTTGAATGAGAGAGGAAAAAGGTGGAGTTTCAACTATCAGCACATGAGCATCATTTCTCATATGTCACTGTGGCTAAAAGGTTGAATACTGCCGTTCTAGAGCAAGAAACAAGGGAGCTCCTGGATAAAAGAGAGCCCAGGCAGAACAATCAGTTTGTGAAAGTACCCCAGGGTCCTAAAACTGGGGGGAAAGGGAAATTAAGAAATGTTGTGATGCAAAGCAAACGAAGCAAGAGGCATGCACTCGAGGCTTTGAGGAAGCACGATTAGCTCTCTGCATGTTCAACTGGACATGTTGATATTCATAATTTATATTAGTACAGAGAAGGCAGCTGCAGTTATACCAGGTTAAATGCCAGTTCTTGTGAGGTGCAGCTGTTACAGCTGGGTGTGGAGCTGATTCCCTTCCCCTCAGTTACTCATGGCAAACCCGTTCCATGGCCACATAGAAACCGTTCTTGTCATTGAGGCAATGCCAGCCAATTGGTCCGATTTCACAGTCTGAACAGACCAGAAACCTGTTGCCCACATCCTTAGTGAAGCCCATGTTCTGAAAGATGAACATGTCATCACCGGCCAGGGCTCCTAGGGAAGGTTGCCATCAAGATTGCTGCCATCGGCTAGAGCTGGCTTCTTTCTCATGGAAGGGCAGGAAAAGCTGCAGTGGAAGAGAGCGTAAAGAACACAAAAACTGAACTGGCCCAGTTATATCATCACCCTCATTCTACTTATACTTTATAACTGCTCCCTAGCAGTTTCTTGGAATGAGAACAAACAAGGAACCCTGTCATTAAATTATAGACTAGGATGCTGGGAGGCTCCTGTGCTGCCTCTGGTCCATGCCCTGATTCTTAAGAGACATGAAAGAGGAACTTTGACTGGTTGCCGTGGTAACTTGGCTTCACTGCTATCCTGACTATGGTCCATAAGGCCCTAGCTGTTCCTAATCTCCCCCTGGCTCATTCTGCCCCAGCCACACTGGCCTTCTTGGCTTCTTCAAACAAGATTAAGTCTGCTCTGCCCTCAGATCTTGGCAAGGCCAGTTCCTTCATGATATTCAGTGCAAATGTATTTGACATTCAGTGTTTAAAAAAAAAAAAAAAAAACAAGGTCAACTTCCCCTTAATGCTTCCAAGGAAAGCAAGCTTACTAGCAATTCCTGAAGGCAACCTATTCTTCCTTTGAAAAGCTGAAGCTTTCCCTACATGGAGCTGAGAAACGAAGTCAGCCTCCCAGATTCCCTACCCCTTTGTTCTGAGCTACAGGACAACTCTTCAACACTAGCAAGCTGCTATTATCTTTATGACCAGGAGCCCCTGCCTCCCCTCCCATTGCGGTCATGTCTGCAGCAGTGTAATGGGGCAGGAAAGCTGTATATTTTCTAAATGCCACAGCTGCCACCTTTAATCTTTCTAGTCTCACCCTGAAACAAAACCTATAAAACTGAAACTAGGCCATACGCCCAGTACCCTCTGGGAATGTGAACTGATGAAAGGGTGGGGCATAAACAAATTACTCAAAAGGAAGAGACAGTATTCATACACCTTCTGACCCCTGTTTTGCCCATTATCTGAATGGCAGGCCTTTCTGTGCTTCCAAAAGCACTCCCTTCTGAGCAGGAGCCATATTAAATGGGTATGTCCCTGGCACACGTGAACAATGAAAGCACTGCCCCCAATCTGACTGGCAAGCGTAGGGAATGCCTATATACCAGGCTAAGAAACATGAAACATACTTTCCTTTCATAAAGGCGAGTTTTCAAATAGAATTGAACCTGGTTGTACAGACCAAAGGCCTGGGCTCTAGACAAGTTGAGATCTATTGAGTTAAAGACAACCAGGTTTCCCTGGTGGCGCAGTGGTTGAGAATCTGCCTGCCAATGCAGAGGACACGGGTTCGAGCCCTGGTCTGGGAAGATCCCACATGCCGCGGAGCACCTAAGCCCGTGCACCAAAACTACTGAGCCTGCGCTCTAGAGCCCACGAGCCACAACTACTGAAGCCTGAGTGCCCTAGAGCCCACGCTCCACAACAAGAGAAGCCACCGCAATGAGAAGCCCACGCACCGCAACGAAGAGTAGCCCCCGCTCACCACAACTAGAGAAAGCCCGCACGCAGCAACGAAGACCCAACGCAGCCAAAAATAATTAATTAATTAATTTTTAAAAAAACGTTAAAGACAGCCTCTAACGCTGTTATTTGCCTGATTCTCCCAATCCCTAGTGCATGTTTTAATGCCTGCAGCTCTAAAGGAATCTCCCCTCTCAGTGGTTACACAGGACACGTGCTAATCCCTCCCTTTATCCCTAACTGGCCTTGAAACACATGGGACACCAGCCCACAAACCAGATGATGCACCTGGTCTTGACAGTGGCAATGGTGGCATTCACATCCTTGGGTACCACATCTCCATGGCAGAGCAGGCCATGTATTCGCCATGGTGAGGGTCACACTTGACCCATCTGATTGGAGGGTTTAAGCAGGCATTGGTGATCCCTGACACCAAGAGCTGCTCATGATAGCCCTTCTCATTTGAGACAATGTGTGAGCAGGTCACCAACAGAAAGTGGATGCAGAGGTAGGGCACCAGATTGGTCTGGAACTCTGTAAGGTCCACATTGAGGGCACTATCAAAATGCAGACAGGCAATGATGGAGGACAATCTGGTCCATGAGCTGGTTTAGGTTGGTGTAGGTAGGGCACTTGATGTCCAGGTTACAGTGACAGATATCATAGATGGCCTCATTGTCTACCATGAAGGCATAGTCCAAGTCCTCCAGGGTAGTATGGGTGGTAAGGATGGAGTTACCAACTGCTTTGGACACTTGAGAGGCTGGGTAGATAGCAAACTCCAACTTGGATTTCTTGCCACAGTCAACGGAAAGCTGCTCCATCAGCAGAGAGGTGAAGTCTGGGCCAGTGTCCTCCTTAAAGCTATGGAAGATCAAGAAACCCTGAAGCCCGGTACACTGGTCTGTCTAGGGTAGGAGATAACACTGTTAAGGATGCAGATGGCATTATCATCTGTCCCCAGCCCTCTTCTCCTGACAGGACTCTTTCCTGTCTACAAAACTACTGTGACCTAACCACAACTGTATTCACTTCTATACTTAAAAAACACAAAACTTTGAAGCATAATTTATACTTAACTGTATACATATTATTATACATACAGTGAATGCTTTGACAAATGTATATACCTATAGAACCATCAAACCAATCAAAATATAGAAATTTCCATCACTCCAGAAAGTTCTCTCATGCTCTGTTGCTTCACCTCTATAGATGTGAGAAGAGAATACGTACAAGGGGCTTGGAGTTCCGGGGAGACAGATGACCTAGAAGGGCAGTGCTGTGTGTGTGAAGTGTCAGGGGTGAGGGGAGGGGAGATGAGGGTCAGGTGGACATCGGATCTGTAGTCAGAGAGCTGAGCCCTCTCAGCTTTGTAGCTCTGCCACCTAGTTGCAGGAGAGTGGGACTGGGGCTGGCGGTGGTGGTATCCAGGCCCAACCTCAGACTGGAACCCAGGAACCTGCAGGTTTAACAAGTACCCCTGGTGATTCTGATGTAGCTGTTCCTTGGACTAGAAAAGCATCAGACTATACCAGACACATGACTAGTAACAATATAAAAGTTCTTCATTTGCAATATTACATATATCAAACCATTATGTCCTATACCTGAAACTAGTATGTTGTATACAATTATATATATTATATACAATAAATACACATTATATACAATAAATTTTTTAAAAGCAAAAAATAAAATAAGTAGGCTTTATGTAAATTGACAACTAAAAGAAATTCTCCTTTTTAAGAAAGGTCTAAGCTTAAGGGGTGCTTTGTCATATTTTCACACAGAATCCCATTCCTCAGGTCACCCGCAAGTCCTCAGTCTCTGAGCAGCAGAGAGTATGTCTGGACAATCCCTCTAGAGGGCCAGTGCCAAAGTACTGGCTCCTAGCTGGCCTTGGTCCTGGCTCTCCCGGCCTCAGGCAAGGGATAGGGTAAACTGGAAAAGTGGCTAAAAGCTAAGAGGAGCCTCTCCCAGCTGGAAAGCCCTGCTTAGGAGTCCAAGAACAACAAGCCGAGCTTCTGAGGCAGCTTCCTCCCACCTGCTGGGGCTAGAGATGGATCAAAAATCAAAAAAGGTTTGGATCAGACAATCAGGCTTGACAAAGCAAGGAACCAGCAGGGCAGAAGCCAGAGTCCACAGGCTCAGGGCAGAGCAAGTTACTCAGACTTCTAACCCTAGATCCACACCCAGGACACGCAGCTCCCCCTAGAGGAAGCAAGTGGACAGACAGGCCAGAGGAACCAGCACCAGCCATAGGCCTGTGGTTCCCCTTTCTTCCACACAAGTCCAGCCTCCCAGGTGCCAAGGGCACTTGGTCTGCTCACCAGTTTTTGGATCCACTCCAGCACCAGATCGAGGATCTCCTTCCCCACAGTGTAGTGGCCTCGGGCAGAGGTGCTGGCAGCATCTTCGTCTCCAGATATCAGCTGCTCAGGGTAGCAGAGCTGCCTTTACCTGCCAGTTCTTACCCCATCCTGTGCGGAGGAAAGGTCTCCTACACACAGGCACTAGGACCTTTGCTGCTGAGCTCCCCCACGTAGAACCGAAGAGCAGGGCCTGAAGGGCACACAGCACTCCCGAGGCCCACTTGTAAAGGCCAGTCCTACCTGGGCTGTGAGGGGGAAAGTTCGGGGCTCCCTTTTGCAGTCCCTTCCCTCTCATCATAGCCACTTCATTCTGCTTAGTAAGGAATCAGTGGTGTGTTCAGGGGAATCTCATTTGACTTTTGATTGGAATAAGAACACAGACTAATGCAGAAAACCCAGTCCACAGTTCAACATCTATAACAACGTCTTTAGGAAGATGGGGGAGGGGTGACGTTTTCAGGAACAAGAAACTGAGGAAATCCAGACGCAGAAAGGAGGAAGCAGAGAACCCCTTGAGAGCCAACAACAGCCAAGCTCACACAGGTCCACATCCTATTAAGGGACCCATTTCAGTTAAACTCAGCACCCAGTTCCTTAGGCAATGTTATCCCTGAGAGCCTGAGGGTAGGGAAAGGGAAGTTTAAAGATTCTGCTTTAATATCCACTCTTTTCTGTAGTCTTCTTTCTAGGTCTGACCCCTGACTCAAACATCTAGTGGTTTCCCAGGCAGAGCTCTTTGACTAATCTCCCTCTCAGCACAGGAAGCCCGCAGGACCCCTCCTGAAGATACAGTCTAGACAAAAGCAACAGACCTTATTGTTGTTCTTGGCTGGTGATTGCCTGCATTCCAAGAGTTTTTCCCCTAAGCAGAGCTCCCAGCTGATTTGGGGGATGGCAAGAATATGGGCTGGGGGTGGGGAACCCACCAAGTGCCCACTCACCTATGACAGAAGGCTCCAGGTCCACAAAGACAGTCCCAGACACGTGCTTGCCAGCCCTGTCTTACTGATGGTGTTGAAAGGAGTCAGTGCAGCTCCCCAGTGCCTTGTTGCTGGGCATAGTGCCACTGGGCTGGATGTCGTGCTCCAGGCAGTAGAGCTCCCAGTAGGCACTACCCATCTGCACCCCAGCCTGACCCACAGGGATAGAGATACACTCATGCTCTAGAGGGAAGCAGAGCTGTGGCACGGTCTGCGGAGGGCCGGGGGCTTTAAAAGACTTCCCTGGGAGCACCCCTTTATCTGTCCTCCCTGGAGCCTGAAGCCTAGCAGTGCATTACCTGGTTCCCTTTATTGGGTTCCCTTTCCAGGCCTTCCCACACTTTAAGGCCCTCATTTTCTCTTCATTTACCCAGGGCTTGAGAACAAAGATGGCTAAAGCCTAGATCTTCTAGAGAAAGTCAATACCAAGCAGCCAAACCCCACTGCCTAGTGCCCTGTCTTGCTGGCTGGGATGATTCTAGAAGGCGCAGAGCCCCCGCATGCCAAGATAGGGCACCCTGGAGCTTCTAGCCCTAGACCCCTAGGAGAATGAGTCTCCAAGGCCGGGACTTGGTGTCCTCCACACCCTGAGGTGGGCAGAAGATGGAGTTCAGGTCTGTGGGTTAACGGAGGCACAGACTCTGGGGTTAGAGCGCTTTGAAAGCTCATCTGCACCCTCCCCTTTTGGGGGGATATGCACCTACTCTGGACACTTGTCCTGGCCCCCTGAGTACAGAGGGGTTAATCCAGATAACTGCTCAAGGGTCACAATGAAAGCAGAAAACTCACCTCACCCGTCCACTCTCCTCATTGAGGTAACTCCTGTGATGGACAGACTCTCCCGGCTTCTGGTCCTTCAACCCAACCCAGTCTAGACCTTCCCAGATGCAGAGGGGGTCTTCTAGAATTTCGGCAGCAGTTTCACAGTTTAGTTAGGAACTGTCCTCCAAGACAGCCTCAGAGCTCCACAGGGGTTCAGCCCAGAGGTGGGGATCACGAGATTCCCGGGAGGCGCCGGGGCCTGTGTACACACCCTGACTTCTCCCTTTTAACTGAGGGACTTCGCGTCCTTGGGCACCGCAACAGGTCAGAGGTGGGACAAAGCTCAGTGACACCCCTGGTCGGGTACGGACCAAACGTCATGCGCCTTAGACCTCCGGCCCGAGTTCGGCCACCCAGCCTCAGAACCCGAGCGAACCTGCTGGAGGTTCCCCGCCGTCCCGGTCGCCGCCCCCGAACGGGCGTGGTGTCCGAGGCAGGCAGCTCCGCCCCCCTCCCGCGGCTGGGGAAACGCGCGGACCCGGGTCTCCCGCCACGCCGAGTCCGCCTCCCGACGGGAAGGCGCGGAGAGCAGCCGGGCTCCGACTCCCCGTCCGCCCGGCCTTTCCGCGCAGCCCACCGTCGCCGCCAAGTCTCCCAACGCCCCCCGCGCCCGGGATGCCGGCGTCCCCTCATCGTGGCCTCTCGGAGAGGTGGAAGCTGCGGAAGGCCCTGGAGTGCGGGCGCGCCACGAGTCCCCAGCCGCACCCCAGCCTGCGGCTTAGAGTCCCCGCCGAGCCGCCGGCCTTGCCCCTTAGCCGGGCTCCAGTTGGGAGGGGGGCCACCCCCGCGCGCCTCTCTCGCTGCTAGGCCCCCACCCGCGCCCGCCCGTCTCTCCGCTACTGGGCGGCCGCCTGCGAAATATCTCCGCCTCGGCCGGCCCCTGGGAGGTTTGCAAAGCCCAAGGGAGAGAAAGCCTCAGGGGTTCGAGTCCTCCGGCCAGCTTGACCCTCTTCTCTGGTGGTGTATGCTGGGTCTGAGAAGTTGAAGCTTTCAGGGGATGCCTCATTCTGCCTTTGTCTTCGGTCTTTCCCCGGGCAACACCGCGGACCTGGTGGGAAAAGCGCATAAACCTTGGAGGGCGATGCAGACTTGAGGTCCACAACCACCACAGAAAGAGAGATGCTGTGATGAGAACCAGGTGCTGGGAGTTTCGAAGGAGGGACAAAATGCGGCTAGGGTGGGGAGGGGTGGGCAGACAAGTGTGGGCGAGAGCGTCACAGGGGCAGGTAATTGAAGTATTACCCTTGACTGGGGGGTGGGGGTGGGCAACTGTTCCTGTTCAGGTGGCTTAGATTTCCAAAAGAGCAAGGGGTCCAGGCTGGCTGAAGCAGATCCAAGAGGCCTTGTGGGGTGGAGATGAAAAAGCAGGCTAGGGTCTTGAATGCTAGTCTGAAGCATTTGCACATAATTCCACTGACTCTGGGGAGCCATTGAGGGTCTTTGATCAGAGGAGTGATGTGATCAGAGCAGCATTTTAGGCAGTACATAGATGTTGCTTGTATGTCCCCCATCCCGGGGGTGGTTTCCTATTTTTCCATGCTAAAAGGGCATACACACATTTTCCCTCTCCCCAAGCTGTTTGTCAGCTGTCTAAAATGAGGTTTTACTTCTAAATACTTAACAAATTATTCCATTTCCTAATTTGGGAGGGTTAATTAGTGCTTGGCTTTATAAAATGATTGGGCACACCACAATGATTACCCTTACTATTGGTGCAGCACATTCCAGAGGAACCCAAGCATCTGTCATCTCCTAGTCTCACTTCCTAGTGGAAAAGTGACTGCACCCAGCTTATGCGGGTCAGGCCTGGAGACTTGAATTCTTGCTTTAGAAAACCTGCAGCTGTAAATGACTTTCTGGTGATAGAGCACACGAAGACTTAAAGTTACTGTGTCACTCGCCAGTGCCCCCTGGATTCCTGCAGCTGTTTTTCCACAAGACTCTAGCCATGTCATTTGAAAGTATCCTGAAATATTTTTAAACTTAATGCTGAGGTGGCAAAAGTGGTTTAAGTCCAGGGTGCGAGGTTAACTTTCGAACTCTGAAAAGTATTCTTTGGTCTCAACCCTTGAGTTTTATGAGGTTGCCAGCTCTAAAGTGGATGCCTCTGGTCAAGGGATAAGAGGCGAGTGTGTGCGTGAATATTCAAGTAAGTATCAATACTTCGAAAACCCTCGTATATACAAAGCTAAGACATGGTTATTATTGCCTGTCACTGCCCCAAACAAAACTCAAATGTTGTATCCTACTGAAGGTGGGCATATCAATGATTAAAATGAAGCTACTTGGCCATAAACTCAAAAAGTCAAACTCAAGACCATCATCTCTTCCTTGCCTCTCCTCATTAGGTATCCATTCCACCCGCTAGTGGCGTCGACCAGTTAAAAACATCCTTCCACCACTCCACTGAATAGAGTGCACTCTAACCAAGGGATTATAAATACATTTGAAACAGTGACATCCTAGTGTTATTTTATGGAAATTACACAAACCCTCCTCTCTTGATGTAAATATGCTTCTTTACATCACACCAATTAAAATTAGTCCTTTTACAAGGTATTTGGATTTATTTCTATTATCTAAACTGCTTCCAAGTTTAGACTTTTTTGTTTGTTGTTTGTTTTTTGTTTTTGGCCCTGAAGTTCTTATCCAGGGATTGAACCCGGGTCCCCAAGCAGTGGAAGTGCTGAGTCCTAATCACTGGACTGCCAAGGAATTCCCTAGATTTTTATTTTTAACTTTTCCTTCTCCTTTTCTCTATATCACCTGTCAACCTGAAAAATAAAACAGCCAGTTATTTTACCAGCAAAATGGGTTTATTTGGGAGTAGCAGAGAATTGCAATTCAGGACAGGCAAGCTATGGTGAATCATGGGCAAGTCCAGAGAACAAAGGAAAGGGGCTTGCTTTTATTAGGTTTTAGGAAGAAATTGCTAGGGTTGTTTTGAACAAAAGTTCATTGTAGAAGAGCCAGAGTCTGAGGTTGTGACAGTTTCTCATTGGCTGCAAGTGGTAGTTAGTGCATTGTTGCTGGGTCAGGGAGGGATATTCCTTTTTCTTGAAGGCAGGAGATAAAACTGCTCTGTGAAAAACGTCCTCCCTTATACCAGAAGAAAAGTAACATTCTTCCTTCTTGCTGCTGGTTATGCTGGCTGCAACAAGTGGCAGGTGGGTGAGAGCTCCCTCTTTAGGGCTTCCCGACTCCATTTAAGATAAGGTTTCTTTCATTTTCACATTTCCCTCTTTGATCACCATCTTTCCTTGAAAGCATCGCTGATCAAGAGTCAGGTTTTCCGCATTTAGAGGTTTTGTCCCTCGTTGCCAGGAAGGAGCTTTCCTGGTTGTCCTGCCCCACGTTGGAGGGAAAGTGCAGACTGGAAACCACTGAGGCCACATTTGGGGGAAAAAGAAAAGTAGGAGGGATAACTCTCAGGCATTTCCCATCTAAAGTCTTTATCTTATCAAGGCCATAAACATTGGAGATCATCTTAAAGTGCTGAGCTAGTATCACCCTTTTTGTGTTACTGAAACAAACTGGGATCCACTCACCCACGCACAGTAAAGCCAATCTACTGACACCAGGTTGTGATGAAGGAAAGTGCAGTGCTTATTGCAGAGCACCAAGCAAGGAGTCTAGGTAGCTAGTGCTTAATAGACCCAAACTTCCTGATGGCTTTCAGGAAAAGGTCTTTAAAGACAGGGTGAGGGAGGGGAGTTGTGGGGTGCATGCTCAGCTCATGGACATTCTTCTGATTGGTTGGTGGTGAGGTAATTGGGAGTTAACATCATCAACCTTCTGGTTCCCAAATGCTGTGGGGGTCTATGTGCTTGTGGGCAGCAGAAGTTAACTTCATCCACCTGGTGGGGATTTCAGTATCTGCAAAATAGCTCAAAGGATATGGCTCAGAATATTAGCTATAGCCCTTGAGGAGGAACTAAAGGCCCTTGACTTTGTTTAATGGCTACTATTGTTATTTTGTCTTGCTTGACTGTTTTCCTTTCTTTATGCATTTTCTCACTTCTTTGATTAAATTTATTCTTTGGAACTCAGGGAAGACCTAAGAGGTTAAAGTTTTCCTACAGACGAGAGGCAGGTGGAGGACATGCCAGGGAGAGTGGGGGTGGGGGGTGAGGGGGTCTGTCCCCAAAAGGCCCCATAGGGTCCTGTTCAGTTACTGGGTATATGTCATTTTTACAAAGATTTCATGGGCTCAAAGCTTAAAATGATTATGCAAAGCACAGTTAAAAGTAATATGACAAGTTCAGTTTGCATGATGGTTCTGAACCAGGAGCCCAAATCTGAAGGTAATGCTAAATAGGTTAAAAAAGGGGGGGGGGTGATCAGGTGAAATTTGTTGTAACCAGTGGGCTAGTTCCCTGATCTTGTATAATTGAGTTTTTGTCTCTCCAGAGGCATTTAACCATGTGTAAATGGTGGTACTTGCTATTGAAAAAAATGCCTTCTTGTTCAGCAAGTAGGTAATCAAGGGCTAAGCAATTTTCCAAAACTATTGATGCTTTAGCTAATGAGTTAAGTGATCCTTGTTGGGTTGCTATTGCTTTGGCTGTGGAATTGACTAGCTCTCCTAATGTTTGGAAAGATTTTTAATCATGCATTCACTGGAACTTATTCCGACCCAAAGGAGAAAGGCTCTCCCTTTGGAGGCAAACTCAGAGTCAGGTAGGCCTCCTGGAAGTTCTCTTTTAAGGAGGCTTAATGGAGTGGGCCAATGGAAGGCTTCAAACATCTTACTCTGTAGCTGATGCCAAGGGGTTGCTGAGTGAAATTAGCAGTAGCACTTGGGACAAGCGAAAAAATTTGTTACAGGATGGACTAAAGGGTCACCATTGTCATGAATGGATTGAAGTTTCTGGTGGCAAACACAACAATTAGGTAAGTGTCCCCCTTTTGTAATAGATTGAAAATGCAGATAAGAGCATTGTCTTTCCAAGAAGAGGGAGAGGATAAGGCAAGAAGTAATAGAGGAAAAAGGTACATAGGCCTGGTCCAGTCATTTTGGGAAGAAAGATGTGTCCTTCAGCTGTTTCCTTCAATTCCTGATCAGTTTGATTCAGCAGTCTCCAGTGCTTGTTATAGGATGGGATGCCAGGTGGAGTCTTCTTTAGCTGTGAGATGTTTACCCAAGGTTTGAGTCTCTTTGATGTTTTGCTGCATCTGGGTAGTGAGGGGGACCTTGGTGTAGTCCTTTCCAAGGAAATTCAAAGGCAACCTTTGTTCTTATTGATTCCAAATCAGAAGGGTTGGAGAAAATTGGAAACATTAGTTTGGAGATTTGTAGTCTGATATTGAGGAAACAAGAAGATTTTAGGATCCAGTCCAGCTTATAGATATATAACAAAACCTTAAAGAAAATTAACAGAACAAGAATCTAATATCTACAAAGGTGCAAACATAATTTCGCTCTCCATAACTATCCCCCTTTTATCAAAAATAATTATAGTAAAACTAATTTGTATTAAATTTGGCTTGATTATTTACATAAATGCAGTAAGAATAGTGATTGACCATATAAGCTCTTTTTAAGATTACTTTGCTGGAAACTTACAAGCAAGGTACCAGGCTTATTTTTCCAAGAAGTTCCTTAAAATTGGTCATATCTGAGTCTACATAGCTCTCTCTCAAATATGACATTCCAGTCAAAGCCTAGTCAGTATTTCCAATTGTATCCTGTTATAAGGAGAACAGGTTCTCACTGAATTCAAGTAAATAACTGTACTGTCAGGAAAAAATACTTAAGAGTTTCCAAATTCTGGAAGGATCAGGTAGGAAAAGATAAATATTTCATCTTTGTTTACAATTGCTGTAAGTCACAGATGCTTAAGAGAAAAAGTTTCCTTAAATCTGGAAAAGTAAACATTAGGAGACTAACACAAGAAGTCATAAAAATTATAATCATCCTCAAAAAGACTTCATTCAGAAAAGTAAAACATTAGGGAACCAGCATAAAAAATCATAAATATTATAATCATCCTCATTTGTTCATTCAGCCTCCTGTAAATCTTGTTGATCTTGATCTTGGGTTAGCAGCTTTATGAATCAATCAATTTTCCATTAAAGTTTTAGAAACTTTTACCCAGTTCAGTGTTATGATCTTAAAGTTATCAGAAACCTGCATTCTAGAGCAGTGGTCCCCAACCTTTTTGGCACCAGGTTTGGCACTGGTTTCGTGGAAGACAATTTTTTTCCCACGGATGGGGGTTGGGTGGGGAGGATGGTTCAGGAGGTAACGCGAGCAATGGGGAGCGGCAGATGAAGTTTCGCTGGCTCCCCTGCCGCTCACCTCCCACTGTGCGGCCTTGGGGGGGTTGGGGACCCCTGTTCTAGAGTATTTGTTAGGGTCTTTTCCAGGAATCTCCTTGAAGACGAAGCATTTTTATGGGAATATTTTTGCAAAGCATCAGAGTAAAACAGTAACTCTCTGTGAATGACAAAAGACTTAAATGTCTGTTATTAAAGATCCAATAAGAGTGCATTATAATGGAATTGACATGGGAATTTGGTAAGTTCTATGACACACATTTTAAGATAATAGCTATTATGAATGATAATACACCAGAACATATCAAGATTTCTAGGAATGTCATATAATTTCTGAAACATTTATAACATATACAGATGCAATATAAAGAAGGCTTAGTATTATTATTTGACAATGCTTCCCATGTAATTTCCCAAATAAGCCTAATTAGTTTAATATCTCCTTTTTAATAAAGAGAGAGAACAGATCCTTCAAGATGCTCCAGAGGCCCTCCAAAAAAATCCCAAAGTTAGTTTAAGGTCAAAAAGACTTCATTTATAGTTTGATTTTGGGGAAGTTTTTCAAAAATATCAAAAATTTTGGACATGACTAAATTGGATCACAGATCATTATAAAATAATACTTATTCATTTAACTAAAGTGACAAAAAGATTTCAAAGGTTAGAGCATTGTTGCTGGGGCAGGGAGGAATCTGCCTTCTTTTTTTTTTAAAAGCAGGAGATAAAATTCCTATGTGAAAAATGTCTTCCCTTATCCCAGAAGACGAGTAATATTCTTATCTTCCTTCTTCCTTCTGGTTATGCAATCTGCTAGTAGTGGTACCTGCATGACAGCTACCCCGTTGGGGCTTCCTGACTCCACTTAAAATGAGCTTAATTTATTTTCACAGTATACTTGGGAATCTAGCGACAACTGAAACACTGAACACTACAGAAAGGACCTGGGCTCTGGACTCAGACCATCTAGGTACCAATTCAGCCCTCACTAGAGGAAGTTTACTAACTTTTAAACCCTGTAAAATAAGGATAAGATAGTTTTACCTACCTCATATGGTTGTGGGAATTAAAAGTGCATTATAGTATTCGGCATATATTGTATGACATGGGCAATTCATTCCTTCTCTCTGAACTTCTGTTACTAATATGTAAAATGAGAAGGTATAGGACTCTACGTGTTCTCTAGATTTACAGGCCTAATGTCCTCTACATTACTGCTTTACTTTCGAGCTTGCCTTTTTGATGCCTGTTCCCATCTCTGTTCTTACTTCCAGAACTTTACTTTCCAAATTCTAAATCTATAGTACGTTTCAATTTCATCCCATTTGTATTTTGAAATTGCACCCTTTGTATTTTGTACGCGCTATCTCATCCCTTAATAAAAACAAATTTAAAATTATTTAAATATGAACATTTTCAGAGACTGAAACGTGCAGATGGCAGACACCAAATCACTGGTATACGTCGCTTCCGCCAGAGCGCTGCCGGGAGTTGTAGTCTGACGCACAGGCACACACCTCCCCGCCTCTCCAGTTTGAAAAGCTGGAGGAAGGGCGGGTGGGCGGGGCGTTGAGGCTGAAGCGCGCTCGAAGCCCGCCCCCGCCCCTTTCCGCTCGCCCGGTTCGCCCTGGAGGGGCGCGCCCGGCCGTGGAAGGGGCGTGGCCTTTTCCTGGGGGGCGGTGCTGCCGAGGCCGGCGTCCTCCGGGAGGTCCTCGTTCCCCCCGACAAGAGGGCGGCGGGAGCGCGGGGCGGGCCTGGCGGGAGGGTGGCGACCCGGCGGGCGGGGCGGGGGCGGGCTGGCTCTGGCTCCTTCTTCCTCCGCATGTGGCTGGCGGCCGCAGAGCAGTTCAGTTCGAGCACTCCCGGCCGCCCGCGTCCCCTTCGGGCTCTCCTCGCGTCTCTGGAGCCATGGCGTTCGCAGAGACCAACCCGGCGGCATCCTCCTTGCCCAACGGCGACTGCGGCAGCCCCAGGGCGCGGCCCGGAGGGAACCGGGTGACGGTGGTGCTCGGCGCGCAGTGGGGCGACGAAGGCAAGGGGAAGGTGGTCGATCTGCTGGCGCAGGACGCAGACATCGTGTGCCGCTGCCAGGTGAGGCGGCCGGGCTCTGATGGGAAGCCGGGCCTTGAGCTCGGGCCCAGAACTCGCATCCACCGTCCAAAATAAGGTGTCACCTTGAGGTTCTTTCCTCTTATTATGAGCTGCGGCGACGTGGAGAAATGGCGGGAGGTCGGAGACCCCTGCCCTGGGGCCTTGGGCTGAGGGCTCGGGGTGGCTCAGGAGGAAGATGCGGCTTGACGGGGAGCCTTTGAGATGCGCGATGCCTGGGGAGTTGCAGTTTTCGGTCTGGGGACCAGTGCTCAAACCCAGGACTGAGGCCGGGGTGGAGGTGGGCTACTGTTCGAATTTGAGGAGCTACCGCCCGAGGCCTGCTGGCGACTCTGGGCGGAGACCCTACGGGGCCGCAAAACCTTCCCCATCATCACCCATCCACTCAGGGAGACCAAGTGGGCCGAAACGCCCTGAAATCCAGACTCACCACTCCCCCACCTGCAGGCCCCGAGCTTGCAGAGCTTTGCCTCCTCCGGGCCACTTTGTTGACATGAGAACCCACCTCCGGGGCTTAGGACTGTTTGATGACTGTTTAGTGGCCCCGGTGTTTTTACTCGGTACCCGGTATACTAAGGGGAGATTAATTTTACATGTTGGTCCCAGAGGTGGGAATCCCACCCAGCTCTTTTACGATTGAGGCAAGTGAAATACACGAGTGTCAAATCTAGTATTTAGAAATATTTACAGTGTTAACGCTCACATCTAGAGTGAACTTTCGGGAAATGGAATGGTAAGGTACTTCCTATCGGGAGACACGTGGTTTTCAATGTAAGCTTTCTTCCTATTTGTCGTTTGCTTTGAAGCAGACTAGAGGCTAGGCCTTTGTAAAGGCTCTTAGATAACTATTACCAATTTCAAAATTCGAAATAGTTGAGCAATAACCACTTTCAAAACGAATGGTAGTGTAATATCTGAAGTTAACTACTGTCTGTTTAGGTTGCAAGAATGTTTCTTCATGAACTTACCTGGCACAATATAATGATGCTGTGTACGTTCTAACAAGTTCATAGGCCCACTTGATTGGAAGTTTTCTACCTAAAATTGAGTACCATTTGAGCATGCAGAAAAGGTAATCATAGGCACATCAAAAGTTAAATAAAAATCTTGTTTTTTGCATGCAGAAATCCATCCTGCCCATTCCTTGGTTAAGACAGCTGTTGCACCAGTTGCCTCTTAGTATTACCACTAGCACCACCACCACCACCACCTCCCTTCTAGCCTTCTATTCCTCCACCCCTCTGGCAACACACATACCTTACTTAATAACACCCCTAAAGGGGTTGCCTCACACTGCCTTAGGAGCTGCTCCAGAAGGCTGGCCTTCACCTTCCTTTTGTCTTAAAATCAGATCTGGCTGTGCTGTGGGGAAAGAAGTATGAAAATACCTAACTCTTTCTGGGTAGGAGGGGAGAGGCTGAGACCTGTTTATTTACTTCGCTGTCATTTCTGACATCTTCCTTACACAGAAATAGTAGTACTTGGGTTCAGCTACATTATGGCTTGTAAGAAGGTTTTGGGAATGTGACCATTCTACCTTTATTCTGAAAGATCCTCAGTTTTAACATCCCTTTGAAACGCAGTAGAATTAGTTTGTTGATTGGAGAAGGTGCTACTGTGTTACTGTAAAAAGTAGTCTTGAAGGAGCTCATGGACCAATCTGATCTGATGCCCTTGGAAAGTCTAGAGAGAAGTGACTGAGAAGGAGCCAAGTTTGGCTTTAAAATGTCAGCTGAAGATAGAGAAGAAACATATGAGCAGACTTGTTAGGCAGACTTTACTCACCTGGAAAGTTTTGACTTACTACCTTCCTTATATAATTTAAAAAGTGTTGTATTCTTCTAGTGCCTTTTAAGAGCTCATCATTAGAAGGATTCTTATGTCTTGTTAGTGCAGGCAGATAAGTAATGAATAGACTTAAGAATATCCCCTGTGATTCACCTTGGTAACTTTATATCATCTGGTCAGTCCTAGCAAGCTGACATCTACTTACTGAAGTTCTCCTGACTTATAAAATTGATGGTTATGGAATGTTGAAATTCTTAATAAGTATGTATAGATAGCTGGGAAAAGTCAACTTTAGGAAAGACATTTTGAGCTTGAATTGCCATGTTTGATGATTCAAATTTTGTGTATTATTGAAAATAATATGCACTTTGTTAGAGTTTAAGCAGTATATTTTTGTCATATTCATGCCATAATCTCAAATTTTATACAGTCTTTCTCCAGAAGTGGTATACACATAATGTATCTCTAATGGAATCATAAAATAAGGAATTTTTTCCAATAAAAATACAGTTTTTTTAAAAAGAAAAGCTGACACTGCATTTAACTATATATTTTAATATATAAAATGCCTTTTTGGAAAGAATATATGCAAAGCTAGTGGCATTTTCATCATCATAGCACTTAAGACCTGTATTTTAGATTCAAGATTTATAGGAAGTTACTTATAACTTGTTAGATACACTAGATCCTTAAATAAGTGTGTAGGACTTGCATGAAAGGATGACTTAATTTTAAATCAATAGGTCTTTTAAGAAAAAGACAAGAAGAATTAAGTATAGGACCAATTCCTGGCACAGTTCATTCTCCAACAATCACATAATGAATACCTACAGGGGACCACTTAGCCCCAGAGTTAAAAGCTGAAAAAGGCAGGGCTTGTGCCCACAGGGAGCTTATAGTCTAGTGGACAACGGTTTCTTAAACAAGTATTTCCCAGGGTGGGGATAGAGAAGGGTACTAGTACAGGTTTTTCAAAGGGTTAAAGTATGGGAATAGGAAGGCTCCTTCCTGGCAACACAAAAATAGTTTTATTAGGAGAATATTACTGTTTTTTTCTCCCCAAATAATCTCAAAATAATCTATCATTCTTTATTTTCTTTATTTTGTTGAGTAGAAACTACAGAGGTTTTAACTATTGTACTTTATACCAGACCTTAAGCATGGGCTTATTTATTGTTCTGGAGAAAGTAAAGCCTGGTAGTCTTAGCTACAACTACAGGCATGAAGTTGCCTGTCATCAGGAATAGCTAGAAGAGTATTTCTTTGTGTTTTTTCTCCCAGGGCTTTAAAGTTAATATAAAGAGAAAATATTAACTAAAATTAATTATAAAGGGAAAGTATATCCTGTCACTTGCTATATAAAGTTGGCCATAAAAGTAAACACAATGAAAAAAATGTTAATTTCTAGCTAGATGCTGGTATTTGCTGAAGGCTCTGAAACCAGCTATTAGCAAGTGATAAAGAAATGTAAAAGACATACCAGCCGCAACTGAGACGTTCTCCTTGAAATAATCAGAAAGGTTGAAAGATAATTTAAAAGAGAATAATTTCAGTGTTTTTTAATGCCTTGACCTTATACAGCTAAAATTATCTTCTAAACCACTTCCCATAATTTTGAAGATGGTGGAGAATTAGCATTTAAGGTAAGCCATTCTTCCAGTTTTATAACAATTGCTATTTCTGTGTCTCCTATCAGGATTGTTTTTTATATGTAGTATTTCCCAAGTGCCTACATAAATGTATACCAGTGTGTGGTGTACTTGGTTAGCTCCTGCTTTCTCGGATTACTGTGTTTTCCCTACTAGAATGTACGTTTTCTCAAAAAGAGGACTTGTTCCTTTTTTGTTTTCTTCCATAGCACCCAGTACTGTGTGAGGCAGAGAGGAAGTAAATACTCAACAAATAATTATTGGGTGACCTGGATCACCCTTAGAAATTTCTGTGAATTCAGTAGTTTAGCCCTTTCCTGAATTATTTTAACATACCCCTGGACAATTTAATTGACTATTGGCATGAGTTTAACATGGACTCCCCAACTTTCCTTGGATTCACATTTGTTAAGTAGTATTTTTAGCTAGTATTTTTTACATTGTACCATTATGTTCAAAGGCTTTACTAGTTTACTTTAGACTTATTTCTTGTAGCTATGAGAAAATAGATAACTGATAATTGTATCATTTTTGTGTATTTCCTCAGCAAATTTCAGTTGAATGCCCTGTGATTCTAGTAAATAGTTTTTCCTTGTTGAGGACAGTAGATCTCAAAGTTTGGTCAATGAGGATGTCCCAAGTTGTTCACTATTTAAACTTATTGTATTAGTGTATATAATATACCATTATCACTATTTTTGAGGTATATATTTTTAAATTATATGAGGTTGTCTCAGTATCAGATCAATATTATTCTGTTTCTTTAATTTTGGTGAGAACGGGTGAGTTAGTTCGGTAGTTTTAAGTATCTCTAGGAAAAACTTTTGCCTAGAACAAATCTAGAGTGAACTGGTAAATTGATAATATAGTTAATAGCTTACTTACTGTAACTGAATACAAATCTACTTATAGTATCTTTTGGGGACTAGGTCAGATTTTGACACCAAAGATTAATGTGGTTGAGCCTACATACCAATAAGTGAAGACTGGTGATATTAGAATACTTTTATCTAACGTCAAAGGGATATTGAGGTATTCAGTATTGTCTGGGGAAAGCAATTGAAAAGAACAGTAAGTATGTATAGCACAGGGAACTATACTCAATATTTTGTAATAACCTATAAGGGGAAAAGAATCTGAAAAAAATATATATGTATGGGACTTCCCCGGTGGCACAGTGGTTAAGAATCCGCCTGCCAATGCAGGGGACCCAGGTTCGATCCCTGGTCTGGGAAGATCCTACATGCCACGGAGCAACTAAGTCTGTGTGCCACAACTACTGAGCCTGCGCTCTAGAGCCCATGAGCCACAACTACTGAGCCCGCATGCCTAGAGCCCGTGATCTGCGACAAGAGAAGCCACCGCAATGAGAAGCCCGCGTACCGCACCGAAGAGTAGCCCCCGCTCGCCGCAACTAGGCAGAGCCCGTGTGCAGCAATGAAGACCCAACGCAGCCAAAAATAAATAAATAAATATTTATTAAAAAATATATATATGTATGTATAACTGAATCACTTTGCTGTACACCTGAAACTAACACAACATTGTAAATCAACTATACTTCAGTCAAGAAAGAAAGAAAGAAAGAAAAGAACAGTAAATAGAGGACAGTTCCCATGGCTACTCTGGCTCCAAGATGGAATGGTTCTTTACATTGGACCAACTTTTAATTATATTTAATTCAATATAATAAAATTCCGTTTTAAAAAAAAGAGGTCCCATGAAATTTTTAAAAATGGGATTTTTGTATCAAGCTTTTAAAAACCCTTCTAAAGGAAGAATTTTATTCATGAGAGAAAACTTTTTTGACTTGAAATCTGCAGTTCAATTTCAATGTGTTTTAAGAAAATACCTCCATAAATGTAATGATTAAGTGAATTTTTATCAAGCGTTTACAGAGAGCTGCATAACATTATTGGTTTATGCATTTTTTGCTTGCATGTCTGATCTTCCTGACTCTGACCCTGGTCATCTCTGACCGTTGTTTAGTAAGTGTGTATATTAGAGTTTGGTACCTAGAGTCTAGAGCTTCTTAATTAGGAAACAGATCCTCCAAGGCAATGCCTCGTTCCATTTTCATTGTGAGAAGTTGTTTTATAATGGTAATTTAAGGTACAAAATACGAGGTACTTGAGATTTTTGTCATTTGTGTGACATTTATCTGTGTATGAAACTGGAAGGTAACCATAATACTGTAAGGTAAAGCAGATACCGTAAGCCTTTAAGAGATAACTGAGCAGTATACTTGGGTGTCTTTGCTAAAAAGAAATTCAGATACCCTGTATATGTTTTCCTATCTAGTGTGTCTGGTTACTGTTGAATAGTTTAATTTGATCAACTTACTGCTAGTAACTTAAACCTGCTCTACTTTGAAATCATAAGCTAATTGCAATAATAGGAATGTTTTTATAAAAGAACAGTCATCCTTGTTTATAATTGCTTTATTCCTGTGGATTGATATGTTTTAGTTTTGGCAAATAGTGAAATGTTTCATCAGGAAAGGGACACAGGCCTTTCAGTGTTTACCAAGAAAAACAGCACAGGTAGTAAGCACCGACTCAAAAGATTGTTAGGTTTCTAAGAAGCTTGAAGACTAGGTAGGACGTGGGAACACTTTTTTGATTGCTGGAATAGTTCAAAGGCATGGGGTCTGCGACATTGCTGTGCTCTGCTGTAATCCATAGTGTTTACTCCGACTTCTTGATTGATGTTCATTTTGAGCTCTGTGATTACTGTACAGTGTTCATATATTCAGAGCAAAAACGACAAAGAGAAGACACATACTATTTTAGAGGCCTAAGTGGCCTGAGAAATGCCTCTTGGCTATGTGCATGAGCTTGTTAGCCCACAACACTATTGCTAAAAAGAGACATCATTGTTTCGGGTTGTAACACTGACTGCCTTCATCTCCTCTCCCAGCAGAAACTCACTTAGTTGCGAGAGTGATTTTGGGAAGAGGAAGACCTAGGAGCAAACTAAGAAGTTAAGACTCAGGAGTCACTTTTGCAGACTAATGTCATTTTGTTCCTGTCTAAATTTTTTTTTTTAAATCTCTCCTGGACCTTCTTAATTAGAAACTTACGCATATCAACATTTCCTGATCCAAACTTTTATTCTAGAGTTGGGCTTGACAGCCTCTGGTTCTGAGGAGTGGTGGAAAGAAACTTTAAAACATTTGTCTTCTGACTTTCTTAAGTTTAAAATTAAATTGGGGGGAAAGAAAGTACACATGGAAACAATATGAAAGAATTAAATACTATTATTTTGAAATATACCGTCTAAAACCCCAAGAAACAAACAAACCAGTGGAGCCCAAAAGTGGCTTCATATTGTGTGGCAAGTCTCTGAGGAAAAACATAAGTCTGTAATGCCTTATATGATATTTAAGAGAACAGTTACAAAATAACTAAATACTAAATAATATTATATCATCCCTGTATCCTGCAGTACCATGTTTTAGAGGTTCTTGACAGCATAACTGTTAAAATTTAGAAGTTAATCATTTTTTAATTGAAGTATAGTTGATTTACAATTAGTTTCAGGTGTACACAAGTTAATCATTTTATATTCAGTTATTACTAGCACAAGATGTGAACTTAGAGAGCCAGCTGTATACATACCATGTTGCAATGAGTTTGTTTTGTGAATCATTTGGATTCTTTGTCTGCAAGCAATGGAAAGAGATTGTGTTAAGCAAAATGCCAATATGTTTAAAGGAAGACGAAGATGCCTAAACCTTAGAGTGGCCTGAGACAAAGGCAGACAGCTCCTGGGATCTTAACAGCCAGAACTGGCAGCCTTTCTCTTTAGGATGCTCCCTTAGGTGATAGCCATCTCTGACTTTGAAAATCAAATTCCCAAGAGAGAGGAGCTTGATTGGCTCAAGCTTGGATCGGGTTTCCCTGTCTGGATCAATTACTGTGGACAGAGGGGATGATTACTATGATTTACAAAGTAAGGGGTGAGGGAGAAGGGAAGCAGAGGGACTGAACATACAAAAGGTATAGCTGACCTACAGTTAATTTCATATGGGAAAATTAAGAAATGAGGAAACATTAATTCAGGGTGATTCTCATTTGTAAACTGTTTTCTAATATCACTGTAGACCTCTAGTGCTTTTCTAGAGGGAAGAATGTTTGGTGTTAAATAGGTTTTTATTATTTTAACTATAATTAAAATAATGAGAGTTAGCTGTATTGGTTTTTAAAAACTAAAAGTACATACAAGAAACTTTGCTCTTCACCTTTGAGAACACAGAGTTTTAGTTCTGCTCCCCCCGCCCCCATCGTAATGTTCTGATTTATTTCAATGAGATACAGTTTTTTCCTGGTCATTAGGAAGCTTATTTAATATTTACATTCAATCTTAATGTAAGAATAATGGTCAAAGAAAATAGGTAAAATAAACACCAAATTAGGGGATGTTTTTGTGATTGTGGCGAGTGCTGATTGGATGACTGGATTTCTTTTTTTTTTGATATATTCTTTACTTGAGTACTATTAATTTGCATTTATTCTTTTTTGGGAGGCAGTAGAATGGCTTTATTTTCTCAGACTTGTAGAGTTTTGTTTTCTAAAATTAATCAGTCCATATCAAATGAGTACTAACAATGTCATAGAACTTTATTGGTCACTGCGGGGGAAGCGAAGAAGTAGTGAGCCCTTGTACTTAAAGATCGTCTCACATCTATCCCCACTGTATTTTACATTTGTTCTTGTTATTTAATATAAGAAAAAATGTCATATAAGGCATTATAAACTTAGGTTTTTCCTCAAAGAGACTTCCCACACACTATGCAGCCACTTTTGGGCTCCACTGGTTGGTTTGTTTCTTGGGGTTTTAGATGGGATATTTTAAAATTAAAAATGTTCAAAAATTAAGATATCTGAGATTCATTAAGAAATATTTTCTCTATTGATAATAATTGATCTGGAAAACAGCATTAATTACTATTCCACAGCTCCTTGTTTGTATAACAATTAATTGAACATATTTGTTTTTTTAGTTAAGTAGTATAAAATATACAGCTATGATAATTAGAGATATTTGTTAAATGCTGCATGAATGAGTGGGATCATAAGTGTTATGGGAATTTACCAAAGCAGCAAGAGGTTATGTATAGCAATAGTTATGTATAACTATTAATATGTGATTAATATTAATTAATATTAATGTGTGATTAGTATCTGGGAGGATAGTTTACCAAATTTGCTTTGGGGAATCTGTTAAAAGTATCAGTAGAAATAGGGATATATTTATCTCCCATCATTTATCTGGCCTTCCCAGTGCTACTTAGGAGAATTGTTAAGCATAATTAAACAGATATGTCCTTGCTACTTATCTTGGTACATACTACATAGAGTTGCACATGTGAGAAGCATTCCATCACAAATGTGGGAGCCTGCAGTTCAGAGTACAGTTGACCCTCCATATCCCTGGGGTCTGCATCCAAGGATTCAATCAACCATCAGTCGAAAATATTTGAAAAAAATTCCAGAAACTTCCATAAAGCAAAACTTGAATTTGCCATGCTGGCAACTATTTACATAGCATTTACGTTGTATTAGGTATTATAAGTAATCTAGAGATGATTTAAAGTATACTTGAGGATGCACGTAGGTTGTATGCAAGTACTACGCTACTTTATACAAGGGATTTAAACATTTGTGGATTTTGGTATCTGTGGGAGTCCTGGAACCAATCTCCTGTGGATATGGAGGGAGGACTGTATCTGCCCTTGTAACTTCGTAGTGGGTATTGGTGGTTGGGTGAGGCTGGCAGTGGTGGTCCTATTGAAACTTCTTTGTTTTGCTATCTGCTAATAACGTGACCTTTCCATGGACCTGTGTTTCAGGACAATTTCCTGAGCTCCCAAGAAGAATTTTGTATATTCCACACAATTTATAAGTATTTTAGGTTAGCATCCAAGTAGGCACTTCAAATTTGAAGCTTCATCTGGGGCTTTTGGTGAAATGACCCTATACTCAAACTTATTTTATATATGTAGATTCAATTTGTCAAGAAATTCCTTGTGAGTAGCTCCTTCTCCATTCACCTCAGGACTCTTTTCTGCACAGTGAGTGTTTCAAGATTAGAAGCTATTATACCCCAACTCCCTCTTAGGGCACTAGTGACTGAATATACTAATAAGCACTTACATTTTCTCCCCTAACTCCTTAATAGGAAAATTTTAGGGTTATTCTTGGGTTTATTTAACCATATTTTCCTACTCAGTCAAACAATTTCAATGGGATTTAAACCATATAGTAATCCTTAATAAGACATTGGTTATTGAAAAATCTTGGTTAATGTTTGAGTGAGCAAGCTGTTCACTAAAGTGTGATTTCAAGCCTTCTGCAGCTGAACTTTTCCAGCCTGAACCACCACCTGTATGTAAACTTGGGAGAACTCAAAGAATTAAAGCAATTTATCGCCCTCAAGTCATTTATCACCAATCACAACCACCTGCCTCAAACAAACAAACATATCAGCCACTATCTTTCCATCATTACTTCCTGTCTTGGTAAGATATTATCTAAGAGAGTAGTAGGCTTTGTTACACACAAGAACAACCGAGTTAATAATTATTTCACCAAATGATTAGTATATCTGTAAAAATAACTTTGTGTAAAGGAGACTTACTTTAAAGGTCTACATCAAAATTACAGAGTAGATTGTTTTTTGTATTAAGCAAATGATGGATTAAAAAGAAAACTGGTTCTGCTTAAATAATAATGCTTTATTGGTTGTTTGTCTCAAAGTCATCAATACTATTAACAGTTTAATACAAATTCATTAAATTTAGTGTTTTATAACAATTTAGAGTAAATAGTTATAATAACAAATTAACACTTTCCTAGGATTTGAGGAAATTTTAGTGAGCTTCATACGCTGAAAAGATTTTTCCTGAAAAGTTGGGGGACGTTTCCTAAATCATAAAAAGTTGTGATAAAAGGGCTAATATTGGTATGAGGGATAGAGTAAAAGGAAAACCGTAAAAACCAAGTAAGAATTGTCCTGTGGGTTATTTAAAAAAGACTTTAAGTTAAGATCAATATATTCTTTTTTTTTTTTAATATATTCTTTTGTTATGTAATATATGTTTTAAGATTCTGTCAGGATTGGTGATAAACTTGCCAAGTGTGAAATAATAGTAAAGTGTGTACCAGGAAGTGTATTGCGACATTGTTAATAATGACAAAAGGTTGGAAACAATCTGAATGCCTTTCTTTGGGACCAGTTTAATAAATTATGTGTCCATATAAAAAGGAATGTAGTGCAGCTGTTGAAAGAGATGTTCTGTTTACAAGGTTATGGAATGAGCTCCAAGATATGTTAAGTAAAAAAGCAAGCTGCCCAGGTGTGTATCTTTGCTACCATTTGTATAGGTGGAATAAAACAATGTATAAATATGTGTTTGTATATGCAAAATTACTTAGGGAAGGACACAAAAAGCTGGTGGTAACAGCAGCCTTGTACCACGGAAGGGGAGGGTGGAGTATGGGAAGGACTTCACTTTTTATTGTGCATCCTTCTGTGCCTTTTGTATCATATGCAGATGTTGCCTACAAAAAATAAATAGTAAAAAATATTCACCTGTTGCCTTGATGGTATCAAGTGAAGGAGGTATTGCTTAACACTACCACTTCTGTCTTTCCTGTGTCTTGTCATCTACCTTTTATCTTGTGGACTATAGGCCACCACCACCAAGTCTTTTTTTTTTTTTTAAATTTACACGACATACACTAGTCTTTAAGCAAGGAATTCTTTGCTCTGTACAGTGCAAAACACAGTGTAAATAAGTGTTTGCTTTCTTGAAGATTTTTTTGCAGGACCTATTTTTCTGGCATTTTTGTGAATTCATGATGATGATGGTAAAAGTAAGTAAAATACATTTGTCAAATAGCCTTGCGATCAAGTTAAACTAGTCATCCTCAGGAGATACCATTTTGATTGTTTTTTTTTTTTTTAAAATGTCCCACAAAGATGTTGTTAAACCTTTTATTTGTTCAGATATATTCCTAGTTTGCTGTTTATTTTAAAATTTTTGCTAGTATTGTGTAGAAGTTTAAACATAATCAAATTGTGTCTTTTCCCCATGCTTTTTAAACTTAGAAATATTATCTGGTCACCTAATATTCAGTCTCCTTTGTACCTAATTTTTATAATTCAACTTCACATTTTGTTTCATGGAGTGGAAGTTTCACCATGGGTTTATGCTGTGATTCTCAGCTTTAGAGCTTCCTTGACCCAGTGTATTACTTTAGCCAGAGATGAGCAGATTCAAGAAATCGGTCACTAACCAAACTCACGAGACTGATTGTAAAATTTAAAAATTATTCTCCAGGATAACCAGTATTTGAGGGATTTACCTGGGAGATATCCTAGTTGATAAGTCCATGTAAGAATAATAATTTTAGGTCATAAAGTTGCTTGACACACTCTTAGGACAATGAGAATTATATGAATATTTATATCAAGTTAGGGTAACTGGATACATTTTTCTATTTTAAGGATTTTTTTAAGATAAATATCATGGAAAATTAATTAGATTGCTACATGTTCTACATAGTGCCGGAAACAGAATAACAAACTAATTGTTCCCTGTACTTTGTTCACTTTTTTCTCTCTTTTAAAAAGGGATATGGGACTTCCCTGTTGGCGCAGTGGTTAAGAATCTGCCTGCCAATTCAGGGGACACAGGTTCAAGCCCTGGTCTGGGAAGATCCCACATTCCACGGAGCAACTAAGCCTGTGCGCCACAACTACCGAGCCTGCGCTCCAGAGCCCACGAGCCACAATTACTGAGCCCATGTGCCACACCTACTGAAGCCCGTGCACCTAGAGCCCATGCTCCGCAACAAGAGAAGCCACCGCAATGAGAAGCTTGTGCACCCCAACGAAGAGCAGCCCCCGCTCGCCGCAACTAGAGGAAGCCCGCATGCAGCAATGAAGACCCAACCCAGCCAAAAAAATAAAATAAAATAAAATAAAAAGGGATATGTCTTCCTATCTTCCAGAAACCTGAACTCTCCAATTTCCAGATCCTGTTAGGAATAACCATTCAAGTAGGGAGAGGAGAGAGGATAGACAAACTATTGTAAAGCCTGTAAAGCATAAGTATTCATGGCAAATACTTGGGTTGCCTTATTGACATTTTAGCAGGAGATCATTAATTCACTTTGGAAGGAGATATATTACTTGTCATATTTATTGTCAGGTTCATTTTTCCCAATCTTGTATTTCAGGGAGGAAATAATGCTGGCCATACAGTTGTTGTAGATTCTGTGGAGTATGATTTTCATCTTTTACCTAGTGGAATAATTAATCCTAATGTTACTGCATTCATTGGTAAGTATATAAACTGAACTTAGGGACTTTTTTCCCCCAATTGATAATAGTGTTTATTTTTCATAATATAAACTTATTTAATCTCTAATCAAATGATTCATTGATTGCTTATTAATCTTGACAGTGGTACCTTCTGGAATATACCTAACTTTGGCTGTTTTACAACTCTTTTAGATCATTTAGCACTAATACTTTTTTGGAATGATTATTTTGCATTTATTTCTGATCATTGGCAATCTTAATTGTATAACAAAGTGTTAGATCATCAAATCAGTTTTCCAAACACTATGAAGCATAGTAAGAAATACAAGAGGTCTGTGTTTCATGGATTGATTCTGAACGCTTATAACATAAGATGCAATCTGATATTTTCTCTTCTAGTCTTTTATTTTTAAAAATGCTCATCACAACCCAATAAATTGATTTTATGGCCACTAATAGGTTTGAGTCCCCAATTTGAAAGACTGTGATCTGGTTCAATTTGCCTAAAACTATATAACTAGTTTCTTTCAAAATAATAGTTTCACTTTGTTTCAAAGAAATTTCAAATTATATTGAGTGTAGTTTTACTGTTTTATATTCTGTGTATTATGTTCTATTATGTATTTACATTATACTACCGTTTAAAACTTGGAATCATTTCTGTGGTAACTCCCTGATAAATTAGAATGTCCTACTAATCAAAGTGCCTCACTCTTCTACTATTCTAGATAAAGGGTTATTGAAGATGTATGTCTATATTATAAATATAGATGTTTAAATTTGGGATTTGCTTATTTGTGGTTTTTTTTTTTAAGGAAATGGTGTGGTAATTCATCTACCTGGATTGTTTGAGGAAGCAGAAAAAAATGTTCAAAAAGGAAAAGGTATGAAAGAATGAGTCTGCTTTGTCTGGCAGCCAGTTATTTATTTTTTTTAATAAAGTATTATTGGGCTCTCATTCCAGAAAAACTTAACATTTTTGTCTTCTACTTTAAAATTGCAGATTATTGTAGGACAAAATTTTTAATGTCAGTTATTAAATTTTATTCATTGTAATCAGTGTTCTAAACAAAAGACAAACATAACAAGGTCATTGTGTAAGTCCTGATTTTTTACACATTGGTCGTCTGCAAACTTTAGGTAGCTAGAATTACTATATGCTAGTGGCAAAACTCTAGGAAATTCACGAGTTCATTTTGTCATTTGTGCTCATTAGCAGCCACATCTACACAAGCCAAAAATTAGCTTAAGGCAGTCAGAAAGCCACTGTAGCCCATTTTGTACACTTTTAGTCTCATTTCCTAGAGGATCTGGAACTCCCTTGGTTACTACAACCCAGGGACAAAAGAGGTTTTTTAGGTCCCTGCCTCCTAAATGAGGGAAATGCTTCTTCTATGCAATGTATCCACTTCCATCTTTAAAAAAAAAAAAAAAAAAAGGACTTGATTTCCTGCCTTTTCTAATCTCTTCTGGATTTTTAGAAGTCTGTTTACATTCAGTTTGGCTGCCTTGCTAGGGTTTGAGGGGAATGTGGCAATGCAAATGATACACAATTGAGGAAAATCATTAGTGTAGCTCTCCCTTAGCTCATATTTAAAGAACTAAATTCTATTACATCGTTAAAGTTTATTTTTCACGTTTAAAAGTAGCAATCCATCCTCAAGTGTTCCTAACAACTAAATCTGACTTCACAGAATCCTGTCTTGCTATTATCTCTGTTGTCTTCCCTGCATTTTTACCTGTGTGTTGTGTCTGCCTTTTTAATTGGTCACCTTGAGGTTCCCTTGCTGCTCTCTGCTGTCCTTCATCCCCTTTACAATTTTGCCCTACTCTTTTTCCTTCTGGCTTACTAACCCAGCTGAATCTACTTATTGAGTTTCTTTGTAATATTTTGTTATAATATTCCCTAAGCAAACTTTAGAATACATATGTGTTACATGTCAAAAACAGCTATAGAGGGGGAGGCTTAATAACTTCTTTCATCTATAAGGAATGTTTGTAAAACAAATCTTCGGATACTATCAAAATTAACAACTAATTTTTACTATTCAAATACTAATTTTGAAAATAGGGCTCGGTGGCTTATCCTTAGAATGCATATAGCCTACTAAGTTACTCTCTTTAAAGAAAAATATTTAGATTCATTTATTTATTCATTCAACAATCATTTTTCTTGAACATTTATTGGATGACAGACCCCATACTATGAAAATTCATGGCCCCTACTCTCAAGCATTCACACTTAAATGGGGAGACACACGTATCTTCTTATAATTCAGTGTGATAAGTGCAGTAATTGATAGTACTTTGGAGGAATTAGAACATTTTATTATTTTGTTTAATCACACTTTTTATAATTGTCTTTTGGGAAAGGGTGCCATACCCAAAATTAACTCCCTTTTCTCAAAACTCTCCCCTTGCTTTGAACCTCACCCCCACCCCCCCCCCGCCCCAACAAAATGATATTTCCTACCATTTCTGTTTTGGATTCCTAAAAGTATTTTATGTGGCTATGGCTGGCTTGAGTTTGGAGCTTTTTAGAGCAAAACATTTAGAAAGAATTTGTGAATGACTTTGTATGATGAATGACAGGTGAGAAAATTCTTGTTAAACATATTTCCTATGCAGAAGAAAAGATGCTAAAATGACTACTTTGGTGAAAAACACTTTTAAACAGTGTATTTCTAAGGAAATTAAGATTTAAAAATTATTATACAAAATGTTCAATTAAATGTATCTTTTTTTCCCATCCCTCTAGGTCTGGAAGGCTGGGAAAAAAGGCTTATCATATCTGACAGAGCTCATATTGGTAAGGGGGACGTAATGCATTTATTTATAACTATCTTTTTATCAGAAACATGACATGAAAGCATTTAGTAGCCAATTTGTCTTTAATTTTACTGAACACTAAGTAGGATGAATTGTAATAATTGGGTTCAGACACATGGAATCTTATTCATTTTTTTCTTCTGTTTTTGATAAGGGCTAGGTTAAAATTTACCTATTTCTGAAGAATTAGCTAATCAGATGAATAATTTAAGCAGTATTTCATGAGACATCGCTATTTCTATTAAAAAATAAGCCACATTAAAATACAAAGAGCTTTTATTTGCACATATTAATACTCACGTAAAAGTAGGTCTACCATCAGGCAAGTCTTTAGAGTGATTCATTGTACCTAAAATGTAATAATACTGCTTTTTAAATGATGCAGATTTTATTCAGACTAGCCTTCTCCTCCATTGGTTAGAACAAACTGAATTCTAAAATTAATTTCAACCACCACCAGTATATTTGAAGTTTGTTTCCCTGTTATTATCCTATCTCTGAAGTGATAACATTTTTAATTACCAGTGACATGACTAAGAGGCAATAGCCAGGAAAGAGAAAGAACTATAAACCATGTAAGAACTTCTGTGATTGATTAGAACTCTTAAATTGTATTTAAATATGTATGTCTCCTGAGGCAGCAGCTGCTGTAGTTTTAGCATTGACCTCCATTTAAGAGGCAACCCCGTCAAAATTTTCTTAAGAGTATTTATCAGCCAAGTGACAGTACCTCCAAATAACAGTCACAGATTTGAATACTATGCATAGTCTTAGGAAATCAATAAAATAACTTATTTGAAATAAACTGTACTGGATTGACATACAGCTTTTATGTGAAAACTCCTTTCATTTCATAGTTTGCCATAGGCTTCTTAATCTATAAAATCTGAAAAGAACAATTTGTGATTACCACTGCAAAACACTTTTATATTAGTTCATATTATCGTATATGTTGTCCATGAGTAGATTGGTATTCCCATACTGAAGACTTTGCTAGTTGTTAGTGTGACTAGATAAAATGTAAAGAATACATACTTCTGTATTTTCCATAAAACAAAGTAGGCTGTGAGTCATTTGTATTTCACCTGACTATTTAAACTATGAAAATATTAACTATCAATTATACTTGTGTTTAAACTGAACCTTTTCTTTGAAGAGCTCATAGTTTTTTATTTTTTAGCAAAACTGCAATTTATATTTCCAGAGTAATAGCGTAGATGCATAACTAGACAAAAAAAGAAAGTAGGAAGCTTTGCAGTCCCAAATAATAACATGTAATTTGGATGAGGACAAAAAGGTTTCATTTTGCTTTTATGAGGAAGAAGGTTGTAAATCTGTCATGTTTGTTGGCCATTTTAAGCTTCTGATTAAAAAAGAGAATCATACTCAGCCTGTCACCTATATAGTATAAAATATTTTTTGTTTATTACCTTAGTACTTTTAAACTTTTACATATCATCACTATAGGGCTGTAATATAGGAAGCAATATTGTATTATTTTTCTTACTGACAGTCTCTTAGGTATATAATAAAAATTATATGTTTGTGCATTACTTTTGTAGTGTTTTTTATCTGCTTACACTCACTAATCATTAACCTTATATGTATTTTATTTTGTTAACATGAGTCATCTTTAACTTTCTAGTTTTTATGTATAGCCTTTTGGTATTCATTGCCTCTGTCTTGTGAATAAATGATGAAAGCCGCTACTTATCTTCAGAACTTTGTAATGGTCCTCTGTCATCTGCTATGTGAAATTCAATATCAGAATACCACAATTTAGGATTGCAAAATAGGATAATACCTAGTATGTACTCTTTGAGTAACTTATAACATTAATGCACATAATCAGGTAAGTAGTTCGGCTATGTGTAGATGTAAATATATGCTGATGATATCAATCTGTTGAAAAGAACATGGTGTTAAGAGAGATACCTGTGTTCCTGTCTGGATTCTCCACCTTTTTTCATTATAAATGCTTTGGGTCTGTCACTTGAAAGTTTGCACTCTTGAACATAGCACAGTGGTTAAGCAAGTTACTTAATTACTTTAGAGTACAAAAACCAAAGAAAATACTAATACAAAGGGGTTAAAGGACCAGAGTAATAGGAAAGTAATGTGGTTTAAATTATAACAAATGTGAATTAATTTTTAAATTTTTAAATTTATTATATTTATTTAATAGTGGTTTTTCCTTTTCCATAAATTTATATTCTTAAAGGAAAGTATTTCTGTTAGAGGAGAACTGAGCCCAGAGAAGATAGCTCTGACTAAAATTTAGATATTAGTAGTAATATGTATAATAATATATGTATTCTTTAAAACATGTGTTATTAAAATGTCTATAAGAAACATGTATTTTTATTTTTATTTTTTTTTCACACACACTGTATTTTATTTTTACAAGAGATAAATAGACTGACACCAAGCATTGTACATGGATGACCACAACAAAAGCAACAAGAAACATGTATTTTTAGTACAGTCAATTCTGAAATGGTGAAAAGAAGTAAATAATGTTATCAAAAAATCAAATCAAACTAACTAGAAAATTGCTGAGAATCATTGCTATGTAACCATTTCACATTTTTGCTTCAGGGACTCTCTTACCATAGGACTGAAAGGACAGTTCTCTAAGTGCCATGGTAATTATGGCATTAGAACTCTCATTTCAGTACTAAGCACAAAACCTAGTCTGGTACATAGATGCTTAAAAATATTCATTCTATCCAAGGATTTTAAAAATTTCTCATAAAATCCTGAGATTGTCAGTACAAAGTATGATGGGTGATATGGAGTATAGTATAATAGAATTACAGGGTTTAGAATTTTAGGGATCTGGATCCAAATGTTGTTTTTGTGTCCTCTGGCAAGTTATAAGTCTTCCAGGCATTAGTCCCTACATCGGTAACAACGTCTCACACAAGGCTGTGCCCATGTGAGAAAGAGTTTTAGCTGTTTTATTCATAAATATGCCCAGCACCTAACTTAGGTGCCCTACCCCACTTGGCCAAGATGTACTACTTTTTCATCTGGAGGCATACTGGCCTGTAGTTTTCTTTAGTTTTAGTGCCTTCATTTTTCTGAAAGAGTACATGTAGGGGTGGTATTATTTCCTTTTAAATGTTGGCTAGAATCTTTGAGGGGATGTTTTTAGTTATAAATTCCACTTCTTTAACAGATATGGAGAGATTCAGGTTTTTCTGTTTCTTTTTGTGTCAGTTTTGGTAATTTATGTTTTTTCAAGGACTGTATTCATTTCATCCAACTTGTCAAATTATTGGCATAAGGTTTTTAATGTTTGTATATTATCCTTTTAATTTCTGTAGAGTTTGCAGTGATGTCCTCTCTTTTATTCCTGGTATTGGTAATTTGTATCTTCTCTCATTTTCTCTTGATCAGTCTAACTAGAGCTTTCTCCATTTTATTGATTTTGAGTTTTTTCCCCAAAGAATAAGCATTTGATTATGTTTATTTTCTATTTCATTGGTTTCAGCTCTTTATTAGTCCATTCTTTCTACTTTCTTTGGGTTTAATTTGCTCTTTTTTTTTTAGCCTCTTTAGAAACTTATTAGATTATTTACTTTATACTTTTTTAATATAAGCATTTAAAGTTATACATGTCTCTCTAACACTATTTTAATTGCATTTCCAAACACTGACATTTTGTATGTTTATTTCCATTCAGTTGAAAATACTTTGTAATTTTTTTGTGATTTCCGTTTAATCCATGAGTTAAATATGATGTTTTGTGATTTCTGTTTAATCCATGAGTTAAATATGATGTTTATGTTTCTAAATATTGGAAGATTTTCCTGATTTCTCTCTATTATTTATTTCTAATTTAATTTTGTTGTAGACAGAATATACTCTGTACAATCTTAGCCTTTTAAAATTTGTTGAGATTTGTTTTATGACCTATTATGTGGCCTGTTTTGATTAATGTTCTACATGCATTTAGAATATTGCTCTGTTCTTGTTGAGTAGTGTTATTTAAATGTCAATTAAATCAAATTGGAAGATAGCATTGTTCAGATCTTCTGTATCCTAAGTGATTTTCTATTTACTTGCTCTGTCAGCTACTGAGAGAGAGGCATGTTAAAAACCTCCAACAATAATTGTTGATTTGTCTATTAATTTCTTTTCAGCTCTGTAAGTTTTTGCTTTGTGTGCTTTGAAGCTGTTAGGTGCATGTATATTTAAAATTATGTTTTTGATGAATTAGCTCTTTCATCATTATGAAATGTTCTCTTTATTTATGGTGATATTTCTTATTCTGAAGTCTACTTTGATATTAATATAGCCACTAGAGCTTTCTTAAGATTAGTGTATCTTTTTCCATCCTCTAATAATCTTTAATCTATTTATATCTTTATATTTATGGCTCATTTATTGTCGACAAGATGTATTTGGGCCTTGCTTTTTATTCATTGTGACAATGTGCCTTTTAATTGGAATGTTTTGACCATTTACTTCTAGTACAGTTAATTAGCAGTATGGTTGAATTTATATCTGCCCATTGTTTTCTATTTGTTTTTTGTCTTTTTTTCTTCTTTCCTGATTTCTGGGATTTGATATTTTAAATATTATCTCCACTATTAGCTTATGAGCTATACCTCTTGTTTTATGAATTTTGGAAGTTGCTCTAGGGTTTATAGTCTGCATCTTTAAATTTCTCATGATGTACCTTAAAATAATGTAACATTTAACCTAAGGTCCTTACAACAAAATGCTTGCATTTCCTTGTAAAGTCCTTTGTGTTATTATTGTCATACATTTCACATCTACACTGTTATAAACTCCACAATACATTGTTAATATTTTTGCTTTAAACAATCAATTTTCCTTTAAAGAAATTTAAAAATGACTAAGTTGTTGGCCAGTTCTTTACATTAGCATACTTAAGCAAGTATGCGAAGAACTGTCTATTACATCATAAATGTGCCCCTTCCCATTGAATCTCATAACAAAATTTTAATATAAGAGATGTTTATTGAGGAAAAGAGACCTGAGAAATGACTGAGAGTTTAAAAATTTTTTAAGCATTTGAAATCCAAGGTTTGCTGGGTGTCTGTCCTTTGATTCAACAGCTATCGGAAGCCTACTCTATGTCAGGTGTGGTGTTGGGCACTGAGGATTCAGCAGTAGAAAAGATAAAAATCCCTTAATGGAGCTATAGTAGGGAACACAGGTATGTAATGTACCATGGTATATAGTGATACGTTCTGAGGAGAAAAAGTAAATCAGAGAAAGGAGACCGGTATTGTCAGGCATTTGGAGGAGGTGGGTGGGGAACTATAATTTTAGATAAAGTGGCCAGGGAGGCTTCACTGAGAAGATGACATTTGAGTAAAAACCTGAAGCAGATGCAATATGAATAGGGTCTAGAGATACGCTGTACGATCTTGAGGTTATAGATTACAATACTGTATTGTGACTTAAAGCAGTCATACTAAAAGAAAAAAAAAAAAACTTAAAAAAAAAAAAAGACCTGAGAAGGTGTGAGAAGCAAGCAAAGTGGATATTACATGTCCTGAGGCTCACACTGGACACTTTAATACAGTATAAAAATAGTGTTAATAAAACTTAACTATGATAATTAAAAAATAATAAGATGTGTTAATAAAACTTAATTACTGAAGGTAAACAATTATCTTTAATTAAAAAAATTAGACTGAATCCCCAAGGTGGCATTTTGTGTTTTCAGTATCTAGGCTGTAGAAAATGCAAGAGATACTCAAGCAACTTCAGACAAAGAGTGTTCTTTCAAAAACGGTAGTTGTGGTGGTACTAAGGCTCCATGCCATGATGAAGCTTTATGAAAGTGATGATTCTGATTGTACTCATAGCTTCCTGGAACCTAGAAAAACCTAAGAAAACATTAGCTCTACGGCAAGGTACTTGGCTCACCTGCTTTCCAACAACTATTTGTGATTTGCCAGTTGCCTCTGTAACTTCTTTGAACATAAAAAATAAAACATGCTGAAATGCAAATGCTTTTTTATTCAAAAGAAGTGGCGTACTCCAAGGTCTCAATCTTGTCCTAACTGATTTGCAAAGTCTGAGTTTAGTGAAACAGCTCTTAAGAACTATTCTGGCTTCTCAAACGTAGATGACAAAGGCTAGGCTGGGCACCAAAATAGGAACATTGTAATGAACTAATCATTATATAATAGCGATCTATCGGCCAAGGTTTAGAATCCATGTCATAGAAAAAAGTAAACATTTTAACATACCACGTAATATAGAAGGTGCGGCACAAATGGTATACACATATTTTACTCCTTTAATCAGCATGTACCTTATTATACAGAGCCTTCTCGTACCTGAAAAGGGTACTCTGTTAACCAAGGAGGTGAAAGACCTGTACACTGAAAACTATAAGACAGTGATGAAAGATATTGAAGAAGAAACAAATAAATGGAAAGATATTCCATGCTTATGGATTGGAAGAATTAATATTGTTAAAATGTTCGTACCACCCAAAGCACTGTACAGATTCAGTGCATTTGGAATTCAGTGTGTTCTATTCCATTGGAATGCAGTGCAATTCCAATGGCATTTTCCACAGAAATAGAACAATTGTGAAGTTTGTGTGGAACCACAAAAGACCCAAAATAGCCAAAGCAATCTTGAGAAAGAATAAAGCTGCAGGCATTATGCTTCCTGATTTCAAATTATATTACAAAGCTATAGTAATTTAAAAAACAGCATGGCTTTGGCATAAAAACACACACACAGATCAATGGAATGGAATAAGGGGCTCCAAAATAAACCCACACATATGTATTCAATTAATTTACAACAAAGGAGCCAAGAATATACAATGGGGAAGGGACAGTCTTTTCAATAAATGGCGTTGGGAGAATTAGAGTGCTACATGCAAAAGAATGAAACTGGACCACTATCTTAGGCTATACACGAAAACTAACTCAAAATGAGATTAAAGACTTGAACCTAAGACCTGAAACCATAAAACTCCTAGAAGAAAACATAGATGGTAAGCTCCATAACACTGCTCTTTGTAATGATTTTTTTTATTTAACGCTGAAAGCAAAGGCAACAAAAGCAAAAATAATCAAATGGGACTACATCAAACTAAAAAACTTTTGTACAGCAAGGGAAACCATCAACAATATGAAAAGGCAAGCTACAGAATGGAGAAATAGTTGCAAATCATATAGCTGATAAGGGGTTAATATCTAAAATATATAAAGAACTCATACAACACAATAGGAAAAAAAACAACTTAAAAAAGGACAGAGGAACTGAACATACATTTTTCCACAGAAGACATTAAAGATCACCAACAGGTACATGAAAAAGTGCTCAACATCACTAATCATTAGGAAAGTACAAATCAAAATCACAATGAGATAATCACCTCACACTTGTCAGAATGTCATCAAAAAGACGAGATAACAAGTGTTGGTGAGGATGTGGGGAAAAGGAAACCCTTGTGCGCTGTTGGTGGGAATGTAAATTCGTGTAGTCTCGGGGAAAACAGTACAGAGACGGAGAGGGAAGGGGAGGAGGAGAGGGAGAGAGAAGAGAGAGAAGGCATAGAGGCATATTCATACAGGAAAAGCATATGCCTTGGAGCCAAGGACTTAAAAGAATGCCTGTATGATGGTATGGGAGGGCAGAAAGGGGGCAGAGCATAGTGTAAGATGAAAGGGCAGACTATACAAGGAGCCCATGTAACATAGTTTTGTCTTTTTCTTTTAAGCAATAGAAAGATACTGAGTTTTAAAGACAACAGTGGTGATATATCTGTGTCTTGGAAAGATGACTGTGGCTGCATTAAAACATAGGAACTAGAGGTGTCCAAGAGTGGAAATAGGTACACTCATTAGGAGGCTACAGCTTTAGTGAGAGATGATGGAAGCTTGGGACCAGTGAGGAAGAGGGAGATAATCAACATAATCCCTAGATTTCTGGAGTCCAGAACTTCAAGAGGATATCTTAGCAAACTGAGCTTTATAGAATTGTAGGGTAGGGTACTCCAGAACTACTCTCTTAAGGACTCATTTTAAAAAATAGAATAGATGGCAATAAATAGCAATGAATGATCAGGCATATTTTCATATTAATATACCAGTTAGCATTATAATCTTCACTCCCACCATTATTGTTGCTTTTTAAAATGTATCCATTCAATTTGTCATAAAGAAATTAGGCTTAAGGAATTTATAACTTCAGTAATTTAAAATGCAATATATGTTGCTTTCCTGTATTACTTTTGTCTCAACAACAACTGATTTTGTTTTTGCCCCCTCAGTATTTGATTTTCATCAAGCAGCTGATGGTATCCAGGAACAACAGAGACAAGAACAAGCAGGAAAAAAGTATGTTTTTGGGGGTGTGTGTGTATGTGCAGTTTAAGCATATCTAGCCTTTTTTGTTTAAATTCTAGGCCAGAAGTTTAAGAACAATAACTATAGGATATCCTGTTTAGATTTCAGAGAAAATAAGACTGTGAAAATAAACTTAAAGGAAATAGCATAAAAATTTCATTCTTTGTGTTGATCTGACCATAAGAACTGCATCTTTCTTTTCTAACTCAGAGCTTGTTTTGATTTATTTTTAAGTTTGGGTACCACAAAAAAGGGCATTGGCCCAGTTTATTCTTCCAAAGCTGCTCGGAGTGGACTCAGGATGTGTGATCTTGTTTCTGACTTTGATGGCTTCTCTGAGAGGTAACTACCTTGTATTTCAAAATGGAAAGAACAAATGGATTTTTAGGATTTTTAAAATCCAATATGCAGATTGATAAAAATCAGTATTCTAGTTGAGTAGTGGGAGTTGGCTTTTTTGTTTCATTTGAAATATTAAAGTGATTTTTTATTACATTTGAATTGGTCCTTAATTTGAAATTAACTTCACGAAAACAACATGATGTTGATATCATATCAGTACCCCAAAAAGACAAAGCCAAAATTATATTTAAGGATTGGAGTTTGGAATGTTTCACTGAGAAATAGAGATGTTTCCAGGGGGATGTGGCAGTGCTGTGGTGGGGTCACCACAGCCTAGGGTCCTCGGATTTTCAGGTCCAAAGACTGTTGTGTCCTCCCACCTGGAAATAATTAGGCTCTCAGGTACTGGTGAACTATTGCGTTATCAAGCTCACCTTGAAAAATAGAAATGCCCCATTGACACTTAATCTCTGTAGGAAAATCTCCATGGGAAACCTGATAATCATCCGAAAACTGTATGGTGACTCAGTAATGAGGTGTTAGTTGGTCACATCTAATAACAGATGGCATCAAAGATCGCTCGCTGTATCCATTTTCAGTCAGCAGTTTGTCTGTCTGCACTGTTGGGACACCTCCACTGAGAATATTGGAGACAAATTGCTAACGCCTGCCTCTGGCTCTCTCAAAAGCATCATTTTAGACCGCCCCCTTTTGTCTTCCATGCAGTACAATATAGTTAATTCAGATTTAAGTCTTGTGGTTACAGAGTTCAGTCATTCCCTGCCCCTCCCACCCCTCACACACATCACCTTAATTATATTGTTGATATCCCTATCAGTTAAAAATATTTTGAGTGTATCATTTATTCATATGACTGATCTTCTTTATTAGATTCTATTTCTCAGAGTGTAACTTCAGTTTGGGGATTGTTATTCAGACCACTTATCTCCGGAAACCATTTGAATCAAATGAAATTATTCAGAATATTTTTAAACAGAGCTGAGGTCTTGATTTATCTGTATTTTTCAGGTTCAAAGTTTTGGCTAACCAGTACAAATCTATATACCCCACTTTGGAAATAGACATTGAAGGTGAATTACAAAAACTCAAGGTAATGCTTTCTGACATTTATAATGTCCTTTTTAAAACTCGTTTGCCAAACTGGCATCTAGATCTTTCATTCATTCAGTCTTTGTATTAGGAGCTGAAAATATAAGATTGAAGAACATGAGGTTAATAAGTGCCACACAGATATGTATAAAGTATTATAGGTAAGAAATGGTGAAGTGAATTTGTATTTTTAAGTCTAAAAGCATATAGCCTAAAAGGATGTGGCATGTTTGAGTAACTTTACATGATGTAGCTTAAACAAAATATTGAGTGGGGAGCAGGGAGCAAGAATAAAGTACCTGAAAATAAAGTTAGACAAGTAGGGACCAAATCATAGGTCTTATGCTGGTCTTATATGCAGTGATAGGGAGTTTAGCTATTGAATAATTTTTGAGCAGAAAAAAAGACTAGCTTTGTATTATATAAAAATCATTCATAGGAATTTGGGGGATAGATCAACAAAGGGACAAGTAAGAGATGATAACTTTTAAAACTAACCAGTGCAAACGTAAAATAGATAACTAGTGGGAAGCAGCCGCATAGCACAGGGAGATCAGCTCGGTGCTTTGTGATCACCTAGAGGGGTGGGATGGGGGGGTGGGAGGGAGGGAGATGCAAGAGGGAAGAGATATGGGAACATATGTATATGTATAACTGATTCACTTTGTTATAAAGCAGAAACTAACACACCATTGTAAAACAATTATACTCCAATAAAGATGTTAAAAAAAATAAATTAAAAATAAATAAATAAATAAAACTAACCAGCCCATTTAAGACTGTTACCCCCATAGGGTCAATTTCTTTAGCACTGTACTCTTAAGAGACAAGTAAGGTAATTGGCCAAAGATTAGGCCCACAGTTGGTGCCTGAGTTAGTCAGTAGTCAAGTTGCCTATCCTCTCCACCCTTCCATTTTTCCAAAATCTTTGGTGAGTTTCAAGCTGCTTCTCGTGTGTCTGATTGTCACTCTTAAATAAGTATGACATCAATTCCAGAACTGAATAGGAATTTACATACCTTATATGTCATTTTAGAATTGTTGCAGGCCTTAGGTCTAGCCACTCAACTGAATTTCTAAAAAAAAAAATGACCTCCAAGGAACATTATAAATGTTAGGTATTTGGATTTCAGTGTATGGATTGTTGCTTGGAATAGACTGCCATTTTGTTTTCATTCTGTCATGCAACAAATATTTTAAATTTATTACTAGCAACTTGGAAATATTTACGTGCTAAAGTACGGGTATATCTTTTCAATTCTATTTTACACATGTTCCGAATGAAAGTGAAGTAGGTGAATAATAATGACCAGAATGACCCCCTTATCCTTGGTTTCACTTTTCATGGTTTCAGTTTCCCATGGTCAACTGCAAAACAACTCATGAGTTTTAAATTTGAGACTTTCTGAGTAGTGTGATGAAATCTCTTGCTGTTCTGCTCCATCCTGTCCAAGATGTCAGTCATCCCTTTGTCCAATGCATCCCACCCATTAGTCACTTAGCAGCCATTTCACTTATCAGATTGACTGTCATAGTGTCACAGTGCTTATAGTCAAGTGACCCTTATTTTACTTACTAACGGCCCCAAAGCACAAGAGTTGTGATGCTGGCAACTTGGATACACCAAAGAGAAGTCGTGCAGTGCTTCCTTTAAGTAAAAACGTGAAAGTTCTCAATCAGGAAAGAGAAAAAAATCATATGCTGAGTTGGTAAGGTCTACAGTAAGAATGAATCTTCTTCTATCCATGAAATTGTGAAGAAGGAAGAAGAAATTTGTGCTAGTTTTGCTGTTGAACCTCAAACTGCAAAAGTATAACAGTGCATGATAAGTGCTTAGGATGAAAAAGACATTAAATTTGTACAGTAAGATATTTTGAGGGAGGGAGAGGCCATATTTATATAACTTTTATTACAGTATATTGTCATAATTGTTCTATTTTATTATTGGTTATTGTTGTTAATCTCTTACTGTGCCTAATTTATAAATTAAACATTATCATAGATATGTATGTATAGGAAAAAACACAGTATGTGTACAGTTTGGTACTGTCTGCGGTTTCAGGCATCCCCTGGGGGTCTTGGAACATATCCCCCTAGGATAAGGGGGGGACTACTATATGTTGAACCAAGACTTTAAGGAACAAGGGTTGTGATGAATGGTACGGTCATTTCAGGCATTAAAAAAAAGGACTAAAACAGGAAGAAGCATGAGATTGGGGACTAGAGCCAAGGGGGGAATTATATTTTCATCAATAGGTATAACATACTCAGGTGAGTTCATGAGTGGATCTTGGAATTTCCATACTAGTCTGGCTAAATATTTAAACATGGTTGAAACTAGATTTTATTGTAGTTATACTATAAGCCTTGGGGAAACTCTTGTTTATATTATATTTTAAATTGAATTCCTAAAATTAAGCAGTATTATTAATACTTTAAACGTGTTTTGAGAACGTTTTATCATGTTTGTGTGTATGTTAGTATTTGATATTATCTACTAGTAATACTGCTAAGGTATTTGACTGTAATGGAATACAATGGGAAAAGAATAAAAGAATATTAGTAGTCAATTATTGATACTTGCATGCTTGGCAGTGTCACTTGTGGCCTTCACCACATTTTGAGAAAAACCTTGATGCAGCTTATGGTTATATGGACTATAAATGCAGCTTTTTTAATACCTACAAAATATAAAAGCATAATGTAATATATTCAGTTCTTGTTTATTTTCCTGAAAGCTGGTTTATGAAGTATGAGTACTTGGCTATTCAGAAGATTGTCATCATTATTTGCAGTGAGGTTAAAATAGAACCTTTGAATTTCATTGTATCTCTACTTTTCTTGAAATAGTGTCTCTTTTCTGGTTCTGGAGAATCAGTATGAGAGACCAAAGCCAATCCAAATGTTGCAGTAGGGTGGGCACCATCACCAATCCCTTTCTACTTTGCATTTGTCAGTTTTCACTGTCAAAGTCAGGTAATTTTTACTCGTATTGGTTTCATTGTAAATTTATTAGTATACGTTGAACTTGGTTTTTGTCTTTGTATATAGAGTTATATGGAAAGGATTAAACCAATGGTGAGAGATGGAGTTTATTTCCTATATGAGGCTCTACATGGACCACCAAAGAAAATCTTGGTAGAAGGTGCAAATGCAGCACTACTAGATATTGATTTTGGTAAGTGAGATATGACTTATGGGGAGCTTAACTGAGTCCTAAATTGCTTAAGATATAAATAATTAATGTTAGCATTAAAGAATTTTAAAATAAGGCTTTTCGCTTGTATATTCAGGAATGATGAAAGTTTGTCATCTTATACTAACCCTTTTTTTAAAAAAGGAATATTTTGTGTTAAGTTCTGCAGTTCATTAGAAAAATGAAATCACTATTTGGGTCAGTGGGTTTGGGTTTTATAAACTGTGATTTTTTTTTTGTTGTTTGGTTTATGGTTCAATTCCAGACCTCATTTCCTTGGAACTGTAAGATGATTAGATGAATCCTTTGAAAGGACCTTTAATTCAGCCTTTTTAAAAATATCAAAAGCTAATATACATTGTTATTAAACATGCACATTCTAAGATCTATGGAAGTCTGTTTAATTAACTCCCTGGACGTGAGATTCTGAGTGGATTTAGAGCATTTCCTCCATCTTCAAAAAGTTAATGCTATTGTCTTCAAACTGCTGCCTTTCTTGGCCTAATTTGTTGGCCTTTTCATCTAAACATGATCTTTCAGGATAAATCTGATTGTTCTCAGCTATTACTGGCATTTCATTGGCTTTTGACTCCAAGTAAGCCAATTAAAGTGTATTTCTGTATAGTAGATATGTATTTTTGATACCATAATATGCCTATCCAATCTGGAAAGAAAGCAGTGTCTAATTAGCATAGTGAATAGTTTAAGTATGAAGAGGATCTTGGGACCAGGGTTTGGGGAGGGGGGGAAGTACACCACTCTTTGCTTACTCTTGTCGTTTCTGGGGTTATTCCCTGAAGACATCAAAAGGTCAGAAAATGCTGAATACCACAAAATTCTTAGTGTACTGTTGTCACTCCAGGTTGCTGGTGCACCTTAAATATTTGTATCAGGGGAGTAAAATAAATTTGCTTTAAACTAACAGGAGAGTGTTGAAATATATATAAGTCTACATAGTAGAATAACACCAGAGTTTTGGCATTAAATTATTTAGCAGTCATTTAGGTGAGTGCCTACCAGACAGAGCTGAGTAATTGCATGTACTCAAGGAGCCTCTCTAGTATAAGCACTACAGCTGTAGCTTAACCACCTATGTTTTTATCTCCCTACAGACAAAAGGAATCAGAAATAAAACATCAAGGCTTTGAAAGGGCGGTTACAGTTATATTCATAAGTCTGTCAAATACCTAGAATATACTCAAATGCAGAATTTTTAAAATAATGTCTATCATTTGTGTATATTTTACTATTTGTTTCTATTTTTTAGGAACTTACCCTTTTGTAACCTCTTCGAACTGTACAGTTGGAGGTGTTTGTACTGGCTTGGGTATGCCCCCTCAAAATGTTGGAGAAGTGTATGGAGTTGTGAAAGCTTATACAACTAGAGTTGGTATTGGTGCCTTTCCTACAGAGCAAGACAATGTGAGCCTATCTCTCAGTAAATCTAATTTAGAAGTTTTAAAATAAAAAATCATGCTTTTTTTTTCCTTAATGAATTATTGTCTTCTGTGCATTTCACTTAATTTGCAAGAGTAATCAGAGCAACATTAAAGAAAATTATATACACCTTTATTGTTAGTGGCAGCAGATTGGCAACAAAAGGGGATGGATTAGTGGGTACTTAAAGGTAATTGTAATTGCAAGGCTAAGTGACAGGTGGGTTTATGAAGGGGATTAAGATGGTAGAGGAGAAAGAAGCTAAAAATAACAACTATCTTTCACCAAGAGCTTATTAGGAGTCAAGATTGAGGAAAATGATCTCCAGACATTGTCTAATCATAGCCAACACTTACTTGGTGGTGACTTCAGGCCAGACACTGTTTAATTGCTGTAAACTTAGAAACTCTTTGGATCCTCACAACAACTCTGGGAGCTGGGTGCTATTACCATCCCCATTCTACACATGGGGAAACTGAGGCATGGAGAGCTGAAGTAACTTGCCCAAGGCCACACAGATAGACAAGGCTGGAATTCAAACCTGACAGAGCAACATATTAATTGTAATTATGTCAGAATACGTGAGGTAATGAAATGATGGCTTTAATCAGAAAGGTGTAAATTAAGGAACAGATAGATCATAGATGGGAAAATTAGGTTGTAGGGAGTGGCTGTAGCTTAGAACTTTGAGCATTGTTTTCAACCTCAATTCTCTTCAAAAGGACATTGTGATAGCAACTACTAGATGAGAGTTTGCCTTATGGTTTTCAGGAAAATCATCAAACTAAAGTTCTTAGAACAAATTGACCTAACTTATCTATTTTAATAAATACTTACTAACAACTTAGTTTTTAATATGCAGCATTTAATGTAACATAACATAAAAAATGTTCTTGGTTTTAAAATAGTGGTAAAAAGTGAAGCCAAAAGTGGATCTATCTCAAATAATGCCTCCCTCACATAAAATCTATCATCTCTATGGAATTCTATCTTCAACTTACTTATTTTCTGAAAGACGTTTATCTCTAAGAAACTTTGACTTGTTATATGATCTTAAGTATAATTCTACTAGATTTAGAGCATTGGTATTCTAGTCCTAAGGTTTTATTTTCTGTTCCTTAGGAAATTGGAGAATTATTACAAACAAGGGGTAGAGAGTTTGGTGTAACTACTGGAAGGAAAAGACGGTGTGGCTGGTTGGACCTTGTTTTGCTCAAATATGCTCATATGATTAATGGATTTACTGCGTGAGTATTCTTAGAAACATTTATTTCATAAATGACAATTCATGACCACAGGTTAAGTTTTGTGGAGTGCAAACTAGAGGTAGTGCACTAATAGAAAAATTTCACTCTTTAGACTCCAAATGAAATTGCAGTTCAGGGTAGAAGTGGACCAAGATATAGGGGAAGGGTACATAAGGAGAGGGACCCCAGGTTTTTTTCCTAGACATCCAAGGTTGGGAGAAAAGAATCGTGATACTCTTACATGCGTATAAGTATAGAAGGAAGTAAGACAGGCAGGTAGAAAGGTAGGTAGATAGATAGATGGAGCAAGATAGAGTATATATACAGAGGGGAGGCAGTATAACAGTGGTTTAGTGGATGAGCTTGAGAGACGTCTGACTTCTGGATTCAAATCTAAGATCCATGCATTATGCTGTGTGACTTTGGGCAAGTTGATCTTTCTGTGCCTTTTTCATCATCTTTAAAATCTAGATAATAGTACTATCTACTTCAAAAGGGTATTTTGAAAACTAGATGAGAGCATATAGCATGCTGCATGGCACACTAAAAATGCTCCGTAAAAGTTGTTATTAACACATACACATAAGTAAATGTAAAAATGTATTCATGTTTGTATTAATTATGCTTAATTTCTAGCAAATAACAGAATAAAGGATAAAAAAGTAATCTGTGGACAAGAATCTCAAACCTGGTGTTTTATCTAATTTCTATAGATTTTCCTGTAAAACTCTGTTTTTCAGTCAGTTTATTGGGAGATTTTGATGTATCATGAAGAGGTCCTTGATGTAGTTTCCTCACTCTCCTTTGACAGTTTCTGACCAGAAGGGTGGAATTGATGGTAAGGAGAGTGAAGAAATGAGGATTGATAGCATATGTGTAAATGTACATGTATCTTGTCATCCATGTGGAATAGTCAGTTTTGCTGTGTCCCACAGCCATAGGATGCATCCTTTACTCCAGGCAGCCCTCTATGGATATGTGTTGGTTGATCCTGAGAAACTAAGCAAGAGGATGTGGATCTATCAAAGAGTGAAAATCTACTATAATTATTAGAAAAGTAACCCACTAGTAGATCAGTTAAGTCATTGTTTTTATTATGAGGATAAATTACATCAGTATATTGCCCTGTAATGTTTTATGTGTGGCGCGCTTTAAAATATAATCCTAACCAGTTTTCAGAATTGCTCTGGAACTGTTAGCTTTGTATGAATTTTCCTTTACTCCTTTATCAAGTTAGTTGTTAGGGCCTTTAAGAATTTGCTATTTTAACGTCACCTTTTCTTCCAAAATTAGGTTGGCACTTACCAAATTGGATATTTTGGACATGTTTACGGAAATCAAAGTTGGAGTTGCATACAAGTTAGATGGTGAAATTATACCTCATTTCCCAGGTACTCTTTTTTTTAGGCTGTGTATAAAGAGTATTGTTAGGTGTATGTATTAGAGCAATTCATAAAGCTCTTCTGTATAATTTGTGATGTATAGCCACAGACTTGATATGCCCTTTGTGAATAGTGCAAGTACATTCACTTACTAGCATTTGTTTCATAGCTGCTATGCATTTGGGTGCTGGGTCACAGCAAGCATGTGCTCAAAATAGGCAAGAAGAGACATGGGACCACTGAGCCCGGTTATGCTGCTCCTGAATCTTATCGTCCCTATTTTGAAAGTAACCTCTCTGTAGGCATTCCTCCCTTCCTTGAGAAATGTGAGACAGGAGAAAAGAGCCCTGCTTGTCAGGGTAAGCAGGCTCTTAATACATTAACCCACTATGTCCTTCAAGCCACAGGAATGATTTTTTTCTAACTTCTATTCTGTGTCTAAAGTGGATGGATGTAGGGAGATTTCCTACTTGAGGCAATGTGTTTTTTCAGGCGTATCTTTAGTTGTATGATTTCTTCAATTACTCAGGAAGTTCCAAAAATGTTTCCAGCTTCCAGAAATAGAAACTGTTAAATTGTTTAGTCATCCTATGAGACTAGAAATATGTCAAATGAAGGAATATTGACTAGCTTAATGGAACTTGGTAGGGTGGTAGGTTTTGTGACCAGTCCTTGGGGATTGAGGAGAGCTGCAAGTTCTTAGAAACATGTTTAAAGTCATTATTTGTTAGCTAACATCTGGGCCATCTCCAGTTTGGTTTCTCTTGACCATTCTTTTCCTTGATTGTGGATCACTGTTTCTGTGTCTAATGCCTTTTGGTTGAATATTGGACGTTGTGGATAATATGCTGTAGAGACTTGGATTCTGTTGTCTTACTCTGAAGAGTATTGGTTCTTGTTTTAGGGGACAGCTGAATTACTGGCTGATCATCCTGAACCTTGTATAGCTTGGTTTTATGCTTGGTTAATATAGTTATGTGGAGAGCCCAAGGTGTTTCCCAAATCTCTCTAACCTAGTGTGATACAGTCTCCAAATTGTCTCCTCTGTGGATCTTGGCAGAGGCTGGTTTTAGGCTTTGTTGGGGTGTTGAGGGGGGAGTCTGTAGTAGATTTCAATCTAAAGTATGGTTTTTACTTTTAATGAACAGCCTTTCTGTTGTCTCAGCTGGATGCCAGGAGAGTTAACAAGGTATAAAGAGATCTCTCCAATCTGGCAGTGCTGGAGCTCCAGTGTACCCTGTTCCTTCCCTTTTACCAGCACTGCTTGACCTCTAGAATCTTTGTCCCACTCAACTATGTGACAACTCCTATCTGGTAAGCCTCCCACGGTCCCATTCTTTGCATGTATGGTTGAACTTTAGCCACAGGACTTTCACACAGACTTCTGGGGGAGGTACCCTCTCTGTCTGTATATCTCCCTCCTGTCTGACGCTTAACCTTGATGATTCTAGCTACTTCAGCTTCCCTGAAATCTGATGTCTGCCTTCTCAGGTCAGTGGGACACCATTCTCTACTGACTCCAGGGTCCTGACTTTCATTGATCAGGAAATTGTCCCTAGGCAGAGAGTTGAGTAGTTTCGGGAATTGCTTACGAGTTTTCTTTCTCTCAGAAACCACAGTTTGTGCTGCTTATTGACCACTGCCTGGAAAGAGTTGTCGTATATTTTGTCCAGTTTTACAGTTATTTATGCTGGAAAAGTTAGTCTAGAAGCATGTACTCCATCATGGTTGGAAGGAGAGGCCCCACTGAGTCTCTTGATTCCTTCTTCTGTCATCTGTCACAAACAGTTCTGACTTAGTGTGGTTCATCACTTTCTGTAAGTGTCCAAGAACATTCCTAGCAGCATGTTTTCATCACGTTTGTATCATGGATCATAGGAGAGAACTCCCATATCAACATACTCTCTTACTAAACTTCTTATTCCACCACTCGCAGGACCCCTTGATCCAGTACCTTTAGGATCCAGTTCCGTACATACTTCTTTGGCTCCTACTGGTAAATGTTGGCTCAGTCCTACAGATCCTTCAGAATGTAGCCCCTCTCCTCCTTTAGCAGGCCCCGCGCATCCTTGGCCAACTTATGTTATACCTTGACCCTAGATATTGTTTGCTGGTCAGGAGGGGAGATAGAGGTAGGCCCTGACAGGGCCACAAGCTGCCTTGCAAGGCAGAGGCTTCTGCATCATCCTCAAGCAAAGGGAAGCCTTAGTCTTTAACAGAAAGTAGTAGGCCATTCTGCAGGCCATCAGCGAATCTAGGGATTCAACCCGGATGTCTCATCCAAAGTCTCAGGGTCCCACTTTTTTCTCAAACAGGATCTGGCCTTGTCATAGCAGAGTTGCTGGATTTGAGAATTCACCTTTCTCTGGAGCTCTGCTGTCTGTACAATTGAGTCCTAAGCCTGATCCCCAGCTTTTCCTGCTCTCTGCTATAGGAGATGAGATTCTCTCTAGGTGTTTTCATTCATCTTTCATTGTCTTTCTCCAGTTCATGAATGGCATTCATCTAGAGCCGTTCAATTCCGTTGTTCCATTGTGCTCATTTCTCAATGCATCAGGTATTGCGAGTGCTTTACTTCCTACCGTGGCATCCCAGTTCACCTTCCATGAAAGTTTTAACAGTTGCACTACTATAACATGCCAGAGATTATCCATACTCTGTCTACCTCTAGTGATCCTCCTCATTGCCAGCCAGCTAGCCAATGATCCAGCTTCAAGATCCCATTTTAGAGCCTTCTTCCTTATACCACTCCTGGCACCAACTGTCCTACTTTTGGTTCCTTGGGAAACAGACTCTCTGATATAGAGATGTACATGGAGGTAGTTTGTTTGCAAGTGCTCTGAGCAACAACATCTGTAAGGGAGTGAGAGAAGAAGCGGGATTAGGCAGAGAGAGAAGTTGAACTACAGAGAAGTTCCATGAAAAGCCCTTAGCTGATCCCATAGGGGAGCTCTGGGGCTAGAATAGTTTTTCAGAGTAGTCCCAAATTAAGGTAAGTAGTCAGGTCCTTTGTATCCCCACATTGACAAGTCATTGGATATGGGCTGCTCCAGGGAGACAGCTGGGGAGATTCTGAACTGTGAGTTCTCAGCAGGCAGTACTCCCATAGCTGGGGAATGAGTGTCTGAATCCTGAAGAGGGAAATCTGGACAGTGTACCATAGCATCCACCATACTGTCTCTAGTCAAAGAAACTGTTCTTGTTTGAGCACCCTTTCGGTTTCTATTAGGGAATACAGAGAAACTGGTTAGGTGAGATAATGAAGAAAATTTCCAGCAAAGCCTTTGTATACAGTCACAAAAACAATAGATTTCCCAGCTGAGAGCAAATATGCAAACCTTCTTTCTGTGAGATTGCTGCCATTATACAGATCCACAATCCCTAATGCATAGTGTGGAAATCTAAAAAGCTCTAAAAATTGAAAGTTGTGAATTTGGCACCAAAACTATTTGATGGCAAAACCTGACTTGAACTGATGTTATTATAACTAATAATCTACCCACTTAGAGTGAATAATCCTGTTGCTGCAGAAATATGTTTGATTATAAAATACTAGATGGTGCACTGTTTTACCTTTCTAAATTCTGAAAAATTCTAAATTCCAAAATGTATCTGGCTCTAAGTATAAGAGATTGTGAACCTATGATACATCAAAAAGTTGTTTGACAATAGGCAGTGTACACCATGGACAAATATACTTATTCCTTTAACTTTCAGCAAACCAAGAAGTCTTAAATAAAGTTGAAGTTCAATATAAGACTCTCCCAGGATGGAACACAGACATATCAAATGCAAGGACTTTTAAAGAACTACCTATTAATGCACAAAATTATGTTCGATTTATTGAAGATGAGCTTCAAATTCCAGGTAAATATAAATAGTTTATGAAGAACTATCTTTTTCTACTTTTGACTTAACTGTCTACTTTTGAAATAGGATAAAAAACAGATTATTACTTTGTAGAGTGCTCACGATTTGCACAAATGCCCAGGAAAATATAAAATAATTTTATTCCCTAGAGTAAATATAATCATCTTTCTCTAATCCTTCATATGCCTGAAGATAATAGATTACCTCTCGCCCTTTTTGACCCTGCTTATAATTCTCTGTTAGTCTGTTTTTTACCCTCTGACATTGATTCTTATTCCTTTCTCCCTCTCAATAACAAATCCTTTGTGTCTTTACCACCACCAAAAATGGTTTGTGGTTTTTTTCATTTGGGGTTAAGCCACCCTTGAGAGTTGGGGGAGTTTCTTGACTAGATATTAGGAAATAATAGGTACAGAAAATAGGAAATCCAATTTTAAAAAATATAAGAATAAAGAATAAAACTCTTTATTAAAAAACAAATGTAAGCTGGCCAAGGAGTTAGGCATAACCAAGTTATGGCTATGACTAGTTACGTGAAATCTTTCTTTTAAAACATTATTTTTTCCTTTTTTTTTTTTTTTTTTGCACTGTTAGAGATTTCAGAGACAACAAGTGAAGTGAGTGGGAAGTATCCTCTGTATAAAATCTGTTATGCACTTAATCTGATTTTGTATTGTTCCTTATATTTGTGGTTCATCTCCAAACATGAATCTTGTTTTTCCATATTGCTAGCTGTGTTTCCCAGCTTGAGATCAAATCTTGTAAGCATGTTTGCTCACTGCCCTTAGTCAACATCTTTTGAAATATAAACAACCATGAATTTAACAATGACATCTATAAAATGCCATAAAGGTTTACCTATGTGGTGCAGACAATTAGAGATTCCCCTGGACTGGTACAGTAGCTAAGTTCTCAGGCTGTGCAAGTTAAAACAGTATTCTTTTCCAGATATTTCTACTTTTTGTGAGATATGAAAGTTAGAGTGGTACTTCAGTGTCCTCTTAATATCATCCATTTATCAAAGATGCTTATCTTTTCTAGTTAATTAGGAACTTGATTAAAGGTTCTTTAATCAAGTTAGGTCTCTGATTAAAGAACCTTTAGGTTCTTTAGGTCTCTGCTAGTTTGGGCCAGTGTTTTACTATACTAATCATTAGGAATTGAATAGTTGTAAACATTGTGCAATGAAAACAGGAAATGGTAAGGCGAACTACCCTGTGCTGAATGTTGACTGCACATTCTGTTTAGAAATTGGCATAATCTGCTAATAGAGAAAAAAAGATAGCAAAAGACACAGTGGGGAAAAGTTAAATGGTGACATTGAGAAAAGTGTGGGATCTGTTAATCTCAAAGATTGAACATTGTAAATGAATTAATACTATTCTTATACCATTTTTTTTCCCTCTCCCAGTTAAATGGATTGGTGTAGGTAAATCCAGAGAGTCTATGATTCAACTCTTTTAAGGATTTCCAGTGATGCAAGAAACACTCCTTGAGAGGGGGGGGAAAGGACTTTCTTAAATATTTCATTTATGATCTACAAATTTCAAGAATAAAGACATTGAAGTGAGTTTTAAGCCCTACAGTTGTTTCCAGTCTCTTCAGGTGGATGGCTGGTGTGGAGATACACTTTGGCGTTTTCCAGTGTCAGCTTCCTTGGCTGGCATAATTGCCGAGTCATCTGTTGCTCCTGCTGCTCGTGGTGCCACATTTTCTTTCAGTGTTTAGTAATAATATGATCAATGTTGTTTGAAATCTAACAGAATTACCTTCAATGTAGTTTTTCTTCATTATTGTTATTGTGTGTTCATAGGTTTTACCTCTATTGAATGGTAAGAACAATTAATGCAGTTTTGCACAAATATTTTTACATTCTGATCATTCAGTTCTGTCATTGTAATCTTCGTTGTTCGAAAAAAATGAGAGGAGTCCTGTAAACGTTTGTAATGCTATAAATTCTGTTTAAGTTGTGAACTGTTTATTTTCTGCTGACACCATTGCAAATTTGAGCTTTGATGGTGGGAGGGGGTTATGTTCATGGGTCCTTTAATTTGTACAGAACACAAAACTTATTTCTCTCTGTAAATTATTTAACACATTGAACATTTAGTTAAATGTTCAAAGAGAAAAAGTGTTCCCTAAAACAGCAATTGTAATGTTAAAAAAAAAAAATTAGTCATTAAAGGATCTGTTGTGATATTTGGTGGATATTTTTCTTTAATTTCAGACAATTCTGAAATGTATAGCTTTCTTTTTTTATCTTACCATTATTTATAAGTCAAGTGGATTGTATTTCAACATTGTGCCTGCCAATATGCCTACAAAGTCATCTATAAGTGTCCAAATGAACCCAAATTGTTGGTCATAATGTTGATCATGCCTTTATTTCTTCTTGAAAAAAAAAAAAAAGAGGTGTTACTTTGACTATTTGGCTTAACATATTGTGTTGTAGATTATCCTTCAATGAACTATTTTAAATGTTTAAATTAGGTGCCACTTAAATTTATTTTATTATACCATCAATAGCTGATTAAAAAGAACCAACTATTTCTAGTATATTTTGTGTATTGTATTTTTGTTCTGATAAGAGAAGTAATAGTAATACGACTAGTATATGTAAGAAAGAGTTTTATCTTTATAGTCTGTGGAGGTAAGGTGAGGAGAGATCAAAAACAGAATCTTTGAAAGGATCTAAATGTCTTTTATCTTCACTAGATATATTTTTATTAATAATTAGTTCTTAAAGTCCATTGTCTTGGCTATAAGCATTGCATTATTGACACACATTTTTAATAATGGTCCAGAAGCAAATGTAAAGAACCCTCTCTTCAAGTCAGGAGTGGTCTTATTTTTGTACCAAAAGAGTGTAACCTTCCTATTGATGTTGATACACATTTACATATTTTTGACCATTTTGAGTGATTCTCCTGTTTCTCTTCAAAAGTGAGCTGTTTGCTGATTAAACTGGTTGAGAGGATCTGTTCTTCAGATACAGTTCAGTCTTTAAAATCATAGACAACTGTATTAAAATAATCTTTGTTGAGCAAGTGTATATGCCAGGTATTAGGTATGTGGGTGACAAGTATACAGTCTTTCTAAAGTTTATTGTAGTGAGGACAGCATGCTAAACACACATATGCCAGGATGGAAAAGAACCAGAGTGCTGTGAAGGAGAACCTAACCTAAATTTGGAAAAGGTCAGAGAAAGCCTTCAGTAGAAACAGCATTTAAACAGACCAAAAGGATAAGTGGCCGAAGTACAAAGTAGTCCATATGCAAAGACCCAGAGGCTGGAAATAATTTGGAAAGTTTGAGCAACAGAACAAAATAAGTAAGGGGCTGGTGAGGCTGCTGAGGCTAATGAGGTTGGCAAGAAAAACTGGGAGGAAGGTGATGCCAAACAACCAAACCATGTTTTGTATGAAAGAAGAGGACTATAGGCCAAAACGTATACATGTGCTTCAGGAGGCATCATGAGAGCACGGAACAACCACTGAAAACAAAATTCTGAATTGTGAAACTTCGTAGAAGGGAAATGAATGACAGAACAAGATATTTCAGTGGGGAGAGGACCTATTTAGTATATATGTTTTATATGTTAATTGATTAATACAGTTGAATGAAGATGTCAGTCCTTCACAAATGAGTATATGAATTTAATGCCATTCCAGTCGGAATTGCCATGGTGGTCTTTGTAACTGGACAAAATTATACTGAAGCTTAGGTGAAAAAACGAATGTGAAAGAATTCCTAAGATATTTTTGAGCAAGGAATGGGTTGAGAAAGGAGGTCTTTACTCACTGGATATTAAAACAGTATAAAGCTACTATAATCAGAGTATGTGATACTGTCATGGGAAAGAACAGATACGTAAGGGAAGTGGACTAGGCATTCCAGAAATAGATGCAACATATATGGGAACTTAATATAGGCATTTCATTTCACTGGGAAAAGAATACATTAAAAAGAGTGAGAGCAAAACAATCTCAACATAAAATAGAAATTTATAATAGAATAAAAATCTAACTTATAAAAGTTTTAAGTAATGAAAGTAATATAGGAAAATATATAATCTTAGAGCCTTCTAAAGAAAAACAAGAAACTTGGAAACCCTAAAGAAAAATGTACAGATCTGACCAAATTAAAAGTTTTAAAAATACTATGAACAAAATTTTTAAAAAAACGAAAAAATGAAAAAACAGAAGTAAAACTTGGGAAAAAAATATTTCAACACATATCCCTAAAACACAAAGAGCTGCCTCAAATAAGAACGTAACAACTAATAGAAAGATAAGCAAAGCTTTCATTTGAGAGGCTTCTGGTCTTAAGCTCTGTGAAAATGTTTCTTTGATAATTCCCTCTACTCTTAATTTTTTGTTGTTGTTGTTGTTCTGTCTCTAGAATGCTTACTAGTTAGATGATGGACCTGATTTGTTACTCTATGTCTTTTTTTTTTTAAGTCATTTTATTTGCTTTTCGATTCTCTATAGAATATTTCAGAATTTTTTCTAAATCCTGTCAAATTTTTAATTTCTAGCAATCATTCTTAATTTCTAAGAGCTTTGGAAAGATTGCTTTTTCATGTTTATGGATTTAATTATTTTGACCCATCTCTTGTCAAATGATAAAGCAATTTTTTTTAGCTTGTTTTAGGTTCTTTTCTGTTCCCTGAATTCCCTTTCCTCTGGGATAATTTCTTCTGTTTGTTTTATTTATTTTGGTCTTTGTGTTTCATGTTGTAGTATTTTTTCAACTCTCTGGTGATCCTTGGTTGGCTGTTCACAACTAAGACTAAGACAGTGGAGATGTATGTATATATACATGTGTATATATATGTAGCTCTGTGTTCTTGGGGCGAGTTTATTAATTGGTAGACTTCACTTTGGGGTGTTGAGTAAAGAACCAACTACTGTGCTGGGGGGTTCCTAGGGAATAGAATGTAGGATTCTTTCCTTTGGGATCATTTCATTTCTTAGAGAAGAACCTCTAGCATTTTGCCTAGGGAGTTGATGCCTAGTTGTCAGGCTTTCTTCTTGTCAGGATAGGGATGTTAACTCCTGTATCGAGACTTTCAATTAATCTTTCTTTTTACCAGCCCCACATCTCACTACAGCCCTGTGTCATATCCGGGGTTCTGCATCCAAAGCACCTTCCAGGTCTGTGATGCCAGTAATCTTCCTCCTTAGCTACATCCTCAGATGCTGCTGCTGCTTTTTTTTTTCCAACAGTGATGCAGTTATTGGGCGGAGGCAATTATATTCTTACCTGGTCCCACATAAAACCACTGGACTAAATGTGAGATGGTTTGCCAACACCAGCAACAAGACTGGTAGTGGGTCATTAAGAACAGGTGACAAGTCTTCTTAAGGCTGATCTTGATTCCCTGCCCTAGGCTGACCAACTTAATCTGAAAAGAATTTGCAACATGTAAATATTTTAGGATTGTAGCCATCTGGATATACACTTACAAGTAGTTCTGTTACCATTATTTCAGTCTAAAAGAGCCACTTAAGAATGCCAAATGTTATTTTGTTCAAATGCCATGGTTACTTTAGTCTAAAAGCCTTTCTTTCAAAGCCACCTCTCTTCACAACAGTAATGCTCTGGCAGTGAATTAAGTGGTCTAGGATCCGATGAAACTGTGGCTAATTTCTGGTCCCAATCTGGAATGTAAAACAAATTAATGATTTATTTTAAGACTACTTAATTTTAACACACTGTCCTTTCAACAACAATTGTGTGCAATAAAATAATTTACAGGATTTAAGACAAAGGAATATATTTAAAAGATGTGGAAAAAAAGGACTTAGAAGGTTATTTCTGTGGTTCAATCTCTGATTAAGAAGCATATTATTGGATTATTTCAAAATGTAAATAAAATGAAATAAATTATATAAATTTGCATTCTTACATTCTAATTCTAGACAACACCCCCAACCCTTTAAGCCATACATTATAAACTGGCCACTTTGTATCATCTTTGTATCAAACTGCTGTTGTTACGTCCCTAAATTCATACCCAATGGAGTTCCCTCATGTCTTATAACTCCTTGTCTACAATCACCAACAGTTCTGCTTATCTAAAGGTAAGGGTTCAAGGAGCTTGTGTTGAATACTGCAATACTGCATCTACACCTAATGAGCCAAAGACTAGAATGTTTCAATGATAGCGATATAGTAAAACTTTATCATGGACAGTTATATACCTTGTATTAGGTATTTTATTTACATTAACCCTAATATTCACAGTAATCCTCAGAGGCCCACTGATATTATCACTGCCTCAAAGAGATTAATTAACTTGCCCAAGTTTACAGGACTCGTGAGAGGAGGAGCCCACATTTGACCCAAGATTATCAGGCCCCAAAGTCCCTAATTTTTTCGTTGTTCTTTCCACCTTCCACAGCACTTCAACAGCATTTAAAGAAATAAACATTTCTTGATATTAAGAATGGATAACATTTCATTTACCCAGGGAATATGGCTAGAAATGCCATCTCTGGAAGATTTTAAAAATCAAATTTAATTAAGCGTGATCCTGTCTGTACTCAGTAGCTATATGACTTCTCAAAGCTTACTGTTGGATTAATTAGTAGCTCTGACTTTCTTGAGGATTGCATTGTATTCCAGGGAAATATATTAATGAAGGTTAGAAGTGTTAGGAATCCTACTTAATAGTCTTAGTGATCTTTGTTGTAGGAATTATCAATATAATGGAGCTGAATTATATATACATTTAACCAGGTAAATGCAACAGTAAAGGTTTTAAGAACACACAGCAACCTTTTCTGGGGATTTCTCCTGCCATTCCACTTAGTATATATGCCCACAGACTGGATGCTATCAAGCCTGAAATATACTGTACAGATTTGTGGGTGGGGAGTACTATGGAAAGAACTGTGAAATGATTTTTTAGATTTCTTTATCATTTGACAAAGTGAAATTATTGTTCATGTGGATTTGTGTGTGATGACTTCTTTGAAATTCATTGCTGAAAAATAAAATGAAGAATTGAGAACCACAGAGAAAATTTAACCAACTTGCTGAAGAATCCCATGTATTCCAAATACTTTAATGATTTACTATTATTTAATATTATCACTTTGAGCAATTTAAGAAATTTTGAAGGATAACCTTGATTATATATGATTATGCCCTGGTTTTAGAAATTAATCACAGTATAAGATGTAATTCCAGTGTATTAGGTTTTTTTTTTAAACAAATATTTATTATGGCACATGTTTATTCTTGATCAATAATAATAATAGCTGACATTTTTGGAGGTTTCTTAATGTTATGTACAGGCACAATGCTAAATTCTTTATACAGGTATCTCAATTCTATTAGGTAGATACTATTTTTATCCTTTTTGCACATGAGAAAACTGAAGGTCAGAGAGTCTAAGGGTCACACTGCTACTGAAAGAATATATTTTATTTTGGAAGAATGAGGTTTTTGAATTATTTGGCACCAGGGTGCATAAAACAAGGTCAACTTTCATCTGAGGGGCCATCTCACCCTTCCAGGCTATAAATTCTCTGAGGACGAAGTCTTCATCTCTTCTACTGTGTCTTGCACATAGTCAATGCTTAATAAATATTTCCTAAATAAATAAATGAACCCCTATGTGCTGAGAAAGAATTTTACTGAAGAAGAATTTCTTAGGCAATAACCATGATCTATCATAATCTATACATAATCTGTTCTTCAACTATTCCCAAAAGAGATAAGAACTGCACACGAAATGCAAATCATTGCTAATCTAGACATAAGCTCTGCCCTTAAAATCTGATCACAAAGACTGGTCAATGGATAAGATAAAAAAACCTTACACCTTGATAAACAATGTAATATTTACTTTATCTTATTCTGTGAAAAGCCCTTCCCCCAAATACTCCTTCGAGGAGTCAGTTTCTTGAATTAAACAAAAACTCTATTCAGTCTCTGCTCCTTTCTCTATCAGTGCTCAGCTTTGTAACAACTCTGTTAGGTCTCTTGAGACCAGCCTTTTGCCTGCCTGATAGTTGCTTATAAAATAATTGCCACCTAAGTATCTCTCAAATCCATGTAACTCTCTGTACTGCTACTGAGACAGGCTGGGGACCTGGGACCCTTTGCTACAGTGCTGCAGTGCTTACACCTGGACAAACCTCCTATAGCAACAAAATACAAAGAAACTATAAGGGACTAAAAATAACTGTGTGCATGCTCAGTTGGGGTAAATTATGGACAAAAAGACCGGGACTTCCCTGGTGGTGCAGTGGTTAAGAATCCACCTGCCAATGCACAGGACATGGGTTCAAGTCCTGGCCCAGGAAGATCCCACATGCCATGGAGCAACTAAGCCCGTGTGCCACAACTACTGAGCCTGCGCTCTAGAGCCTACGCGCCACAACTACTGAGCCTGCATGCCACAACTACTGAAGCCCACGCACCTAGAGCCCATGCTCCACAACAAGAGAAGCCACTGCAATGAGAAGCCCGCGCACCACAACGAAGAGTATCCCCTGCTCGCCATAACTAGAGAAAGCCCACGCACAGCAACGAAAACCCAATGCAGCCAAAAATAAAATAAAATAAATTTATATGTATATTAAAAAAAAAAAGATACAAAAAGACCAAAAAACCCAACTGCCACTTCCAAGGAGCCAGAAGAAAAACAAGGTGTCGGGAGCTTTTGCTCTGCTCATACCCCCTGCACACAACACCACCAAAGGGGTGGGCAAAACACCTAAGCCACTCCTCTGCCCTGACCCCTGAACACACACCTACCCTCACCCCATAAAACGAGCCAGCTCACCTCCACTCAGGGAACCATCAAGGGAATCTGTTACTTGTTTTTGCTCCCTCCTGCAACCGCTGCAGGAGCCCCAATAAAGCCTTGCCTGAATTTCTTGTCTGGCCTCTAGTCAATTTCTATTGATTGGGGAAGGCCAAGAACCCTGGTCGGTATCAGACTTAGTGGCACCCAGCACAGGGCAGTTGTACCCTGTTGGGGAGAGGACCTGGGCACCTCCGGGACCACTGACTTCAGCTTCCCCATGGGTGCCAAGTGGCTGCCTGAACCTCGTGTTTCGGCGTCACTACGTTTGGTAAGTCTGCCTTCCTGGACACTGGGGGTCTCAGGACCCTCATTCAGACAATGCTTTCCCCTCCCCCTTGTCCTCTTCCCTCTCCTAATATCTCCCTACTTCTCCTCTCTCTCTGTCCTCTCCTAATTCTCTGTCCTATCCTTCCGAGAGAGTGGACATCGGGCAGCTACAGCATCACTGCTCTCAGCTTGTGAGACCTGCTCCCTCTGGCCGGCAACGGCTCGCCTTGTCAGGTGACAAGCAGAGAGGTGGGAGAGGCTCGCCTCACACCATGCAGATCCTGGTCCAGCAGGCTCTCCCTGACGGGAATTTATGAGAGTGATAGAGGTTTAAACCTCATATCATGTAGTGGCTGCAAGTCCTGTTGTCCCAGTATTCTTGCCTTTGTTTTCCTGCTGCCTCTTTCTCTTTTTCAGTCTTTTCTGTCCCTCCTCCCTTTACCTCTCCCTTGATTCTTATACCTGCACTCCCGTCCCCTTTATCCTGAAAACTTCTTGTTTGTGTCTTTAAGTTTTTGTCATTGGTATCTTTGTTTTATGTAGTTTTGTCTGTCCAACTGCTCCTGCAAGTCTCTGCCGACATTGTGGGCATGGTGGAGCACTTAAACCTCGAAATACAAACTGGCCACATGGCCTGAGGCCCCAGCCTTGGGTTACTTAGTGGGATTTTAAAGAGAAAAAAAAAAAAAAAAGGAGGGGAGCTTGCATCTCTCTTCTGCCTTTGCAATGTAACTATTCTGCCTGGGCTCTCAGGAACTACCTGATCCATCTGTAGTTCTCCAGACTGAGGAAAAAAAAAAAAGAGGCATTTTAAATTCAAGCAGAAAAACTGTGAGATCTCTGGTTCTGTCTGTCTTTATGTAAAATTAACTTGTAAATGAGCTGTATTTAATTTGCTTAAAAGAAATTGAGTGCTTATATACATTCTCAGAAATATAAAAGAAGCTCACTAGAATACATTTCAGGTTCGTGTGATCTGGGAAATATTTAATATTGAATTAATATTTGGTATTAGAGCTAGCTTAAGCTTGTGGTTTTGATTAATACAGACCTGTTTTTAGAGACATCAACATTAAGTACAATACTTTCATTGTACCTAGGGTTATTGAAAGTCAATAAATGCATATTGTTTCTGTTATGAAATTTGTCAACAGGGAAAATAACCCGATATGATTAAACTTTTAAGTAAATGTAACTGAGATAAGAGCTTTTTGTTAAACTCTATAGGAATAATTATGTTTTGGTAATGTCCATTTAAAATAGTCTCTCCAAATTTTGGTAACTTGAAACAAAATTAAGTTAAATGTTAAGAATTCATTGAATATCCAGGCCATTTCAGATAAGATAAAATTTTGGAACATTAATTGTTAAATATGTCTAAATTTACCTACTTTTGTCTTCTTGTGAGAGAGAAACTAAAGATGTTTGGTGCCACCTTGAGATGTTCTCTACCAATCTATAGAATGCTAATGTAAAAGACAGTTCGTGGTGGCTTAAGAAAAGTAGGATGTGTGTTTTCAGAAAAGAAGGTATGAGGAATGGAAATATATTTTGTTGAAAGGAAAAAAGGGTGATTTTGTCCTAGAGCTGGTTGTTTCTGAATGGGAAAAAATAAGGGACAAAATATGGCTACAGAAATTTGCAGAAGGTTTGTGGAAAAGGAACACTGCGAAGAGAATTTTGTATGTGGTCAGGATTTTCTAAGGTTGGATTAAATTCATTTAGGTAAATGGATTTTATTAAGAGTAGGCAGATGCAAGACTGGATTTGGTTTCTCTCTCTCATAAGAGAGCAAAGTTTTCCTGGAACGCTGCTTTTGATAACAGATTGTGTGAGTTTCTGTGCCTTTAAGTGATCTGTATTTACTTTTGCAATCTTTTCTTTCACCTTAGCTCAAGGAATAATTTTTTCATGGTGACCTATGATTCTATCTGATTGGGTGTTTTAAAACTTTGAAATTTTTGACAGACTTCCCAAATATCAAGTTCTTTTGACCTCCAGCTAACTCTGGGGTGCTTCAGAGGGCCCTTGGAGCAACCCAAAGAGAAATCCTAAACTAATGGGTTCATTTGGTATGTTAAGTTACATGGGAAACATTGTCCAAACTCGCTGTTGCCTGTGTCAAATGGAATCATCAGGCTCTCCCCAGTTTTATCGTAACCACCAAACAGATAGGGGAAAGGGTTTTGGGTTCTTCTGCTGTCTAGCCTCTCACCTTACTCTATGTCCAGAAATCCCCTGTGGGAATACTCCCACCTCTAGGCCCTCAGGTCCTGACTCCCGTGGCATTTTTCATTACGCCCAACTCCAATTCCTCCAGGAGTTCCTTTTTGCACCTCTAGGACCCCCTTCACTCCAGGTCTTGGCAGCCCAGACCTGGTTACAGACTACCTATTGGGCTGGCCACTTCCAAGCAGCCCACATCCTAGGCTTTATAGATTCTCATTCTTGAGGAATACACCCCAACCTAGGGAAACTTGTTATAGGACATAAGCTTTAGCGATAACAGATCCCCCTCAAGGAGAGCCCTGGCAACGCACTGGCACTGACCCCTTGCATGAGGGACTGGGTCGACCAGAGATGCCTGGTTAGGAATTGATGGGAAAGTAGAGGACGCTCAAAATCCTATTAGGTAAGAAGGGAATTTGGAAGACACTCCGACCCCCTTCTGACAAAGGCCTCCTGGTAAAATGTCTCCAGGACACCAGACTTCATATCTAGGAGTGCGCTTTCTTGGTTGCAGGTTACTCAACATGGAAGGATCCTCTTCTAAGCCAGAAGAAACACCTCTGGAATGTATTCTTAAAAATTGGAAATTTTAAAAACTAGATGGGCTGAAAAGGGGAAAACTTACACTTTACTGTAACACTGCCTGGCGTTTATATAAGTTGGGGGGATGGATAAAAATGGCCTGAAAATGGGTCTCTAAATTACAATATCATCTTGCAATTGGATCTTTACTGTTGCAAGATGGGAAAATGAACTGAGGTTCCCTATGTTCAAGCCTTCATGGTCCTTTACCAAAACCCCGCTCTATGTGGCTCCCGTAATCAAAAGCCTGGGGAATCAGAAAACACTCCCAACATTTTAGATGATCCCCTTCTAATCTTCCCCAGTTCTCAGGGGAGAAACCAAGTCTCCACTGCTTCTCCGGAGCCACCTACCTCTCCAGAGCCACCTACTTCCCCAGAGGCACCTACTTCTCCAGATCCCTCTGACAAATTCCAAACTCCACCTCCCTATGTCCCTTTATACCCTCCATTACCCAAGAAAGGAGAGACTAGTCCCTCTGAGGTAACTCACAGTGGAACTTCCTAGCACCCAGGATCAGGAAAAATATGCCCTCTTAGGGAAGTGGGAAAAGGTGAAGGGACAATCAGAGTACATGTGCCCTTCTCTTTAACTGACTTAGCCCAATGCAAACAGAGACTGGCTGATTTTCTGAAGACCCTAGTCAAAGTTTGCTGAAGGGTTTCAGGCCCTAACTCTGGCCTTTGATTTAATTTGGAAGGATGTCCAGATAGTACTATCTACTTGCTGTACCCCTGAGGAGAAACAGAGAATTTGGGCAGCAGCCCAGGGGCGTACTGACCAGCTTGCCGGGGACCAACACTAACTTTTTGTTATGGGAGGAGACGCAGCCCCAAATCAGGAGCCCCATTGGAATGATAATTCCTGGGAGGGAACAGAAGCCAGAAATCACATGATCCAATGGGTATTAGAAGGGATGAGAAAGTGTATCAAAAAGCCAGTTAACCATGAAAAGGTTAAAAGAGTGACCCAAGAAGAAAAAGAAAATCCAGCCCTCTTTCATGGACGGCTTATGGAGGCTTTTAGAAAATTTACTAATATTGAGCTGTCCATTCCCAAGGGTCAGTCCCTGCTGGGACAACATTTTATCACCCAGTACGCTCCTGATATTAGGAGGAAACACCAGAAGTTACAATTAGGCCCACAAACCCCTATGCCCCAACTCCCAGAGGTGGCCTTTGGGGTACTTAATAATCGAGATCAAGCTGAGGAGGAAGAGAGAACCCAAGGTGAAAACAGGCAGGCCAGGGCTCATGCTAAACTGATAGCTGTTGCTGTCTGTCATGCCGTGTAACCTCAAGGCAACCTAAGGGGGCCAAGGAAGTTTAACCATCCATCCCACAGCGGGAACACTTCAAATGTAAGTCAACTGACCACTGGGCCCAAAAGTGCCAAAAAAAAAGCCCCCTGGTCCATGCGCAGTCTGCAAACAAACAGGTCATTGGAAGTGAGACTTTCCCCCATCCCAAAGGTGAAGGGGGGACTCCCACTCCCAATACGGCCATGCTAGATGACTGAGGTGGCCCGGGGATTCTGGCAGCTCCCCTTCACAAGATGTCTATCTCCTCTGAGGAGCCCTGGTGGTCCTTAACATGGCAGGTAAGAAAATCAATTTTTTAATTGATATGGGAGCAACTTACTCTGTCCTGATCTCTCACACTGGGCTTCTCTCCTCTAAAAGCTGTACAGTGACTGGTGTTGACAGAAAGCCTCACACCCATTACTTTACTGGGCCTCTCACTTGCCAATGTGAACAGTGTTTGATCTCACACAGCTTTTCAGTTGTGCCTGAGTGTCCTACCCCACTACAGGGGAGAGACCTTCTGACCTCCCTTGGAGCCATATTACAATTAGGAGACCCCAAGCAGCCCCTTTTCTTGACTCTAAGGCAAATCAGCTGGAAGAACAGGGGTCTATTCCCAGCCATATTCTACACTAAACCCTGCAGTTTGGGACAAAGGAATCCCTGGTAAGGCTATAAATGCCCAACCTATAAAAATTAGCCTTAAGCCAGAAGTCGCTCATCCTAACAAGAGAAAGTATCACATAAAATTGGAAGCAAAAAAGGGTTTGCAACCCCTCATAAATAAATTCTTAAAACATGGGCTCTTAGTGCCCTGTCAGCCTCCATGCAAAACCCCTATTCTGCCAGTTGTTAAGCCAAATGGGGAATATTGAATGGTACAAGACCTTAGAGCAGTAAATGACACAGTGGTCCCTATACGTCCCCTTGTAGACAATCCTTACAATATATAGTCCAGAAACCTGGAGATGCCAAATGGTTTACTGTGCTTGACCTCAAGGATGCCTTCTTTTGCATCCCAATTCATCCCTCATTACAGGATCTGTTTGCCTTCAAGTGGACTAACCCTCACTTGGGCCAAATGCAACAATATACCTGGACAGTATTGCCTCAGGGGTTTTGGGACAGTCACAATTGTTCACCCAGGCCCTAGGAAAAGAACTAAGGGAAATACACCTAAAAGAAGAGGCTATTCTACAGTATGTGGATGATATATTAATATGCAGCCACACCATGGAGGCCTCAGATCAGAATACCATAGAAGTCCTTAATTTCCTTGGGGCCTGGGGTTACAGGATATCCCAGAAAAAGGCACAAATTTCAAAACAACAACAAGTTAAATATCTGGGATATATTATAAACCCTGGAAGTAAACAGTTATCTCCAGATAGAAAACAAGCTATATTAGGCCTAAGTGCCCGAAAGACAAAAAAAATCTTCGTACTTTCTTAGGCATGGCAGGATTTTGCAGAATTTGGATTCCAGGATTTGGACTAATGGCTAAGCCTCTATATGAAGCCACTAAAGGCCAGATACAGAACCATTACTTTGGACGGGGGAAACAAGAAAAGGCTTTTAATAATATCAATAATATCTGGCCCTCACCAGAGATCCTGCTCTGGGTCTCCCTAATTTAAAAAAGCCATTTACCTTGTACATAGCTGAAAAGCAGGGGACAGCTCTGGGGGCTCCTTGTACAAAAGCTAGGAGAAGCTCCTTAGCCTATAGACTATGTTTCCAAGCAACTAGATTCCGTGGCCCGAGGTTGGCCTGGCTGCCTCTGGGTGGTAGTTGCCACTGCTTTATTAGTGGAAGAAGCTAACAAGCTTACCTTTGGACAGCTGCTGGAAGTCCAGACCCCTCATCAAGTACAAGGGATTCTGGAGATTAAAGGCCACCATTGGCTAACTGGAGGCCACCTTACTAAGTACCAGGCTTTACTCCTTGACTCCCCAGAGCTAACTCTCAAAAGTTGCCACACCCTCAACCCGGCTACACTGATGCCCGCAGAAAGCCCAGAACTAACACATCCCTGCCTTAAGACCCTTGACCTGGTTTATGCCTGTAGGCCTGATCTAACAATCCAGGCCATAGAAAACCCTGAGAAAGCATGATTTACTGATGGCAGTAGTTTCATTAAAGATGGAGTCAGTAGGACAGGGTATGCTATTGTGAGTGCTTATAGCGTTACAGAAGCAAAACCTTTGTCACCTAACAAACACTTCAGCCCAGAGGGCTGAGGTAATAGAGCTAACTTGATCCTTAACCTTAGGGGAAGGAAAAATTATAAACATATATACAGACTCAAAATATGCCTTCCCTGTTTTACATGTCTAGGCAGCTATCTGGAAAGAAGAGGACTTTTAAATGCAAAACACTCCCCTGTGAAATATGGAGCTGAGATTTTACATCTCATAGACGCGGCTCAAAACCAAAACTAGTAGCAGTCATTCACTGCTGCGGGCACCAAAAGGAAAAATCTCAAATTACCCAAGGGAACAACAGGGCAGATTGGGAGGCATAGAAACAGCCCTGATGCCCAGAACAGAAATGGCTTTAATCCCATCCCTTACCCCTTCTAACGTCATACCTAGTTACTCAACTTCTAAGGAGACCAGGGCACGAGACAAAGGGAGAACTAAGAGAACAGATGGCTGGTGGCACATATATCAGAAACTGCTCGTACCCCTTTCTGAGCAGTGGAAAATTATTAAAGGACTACATGATTCTCTGCATCTGGGGAGGGATCTAAAGTCCCTGCCCAAGGTGGTACTTGACAACTGATTGGCCCTCGATCATCTATTGGCAGAACAAAGAGGGGTATGTGCAATTGCCAATACTTCTTGTTTTGCACATATATCAACACCTCTTCCCAGGTAGAAACCAACATTAAGAAAATTCGACAATAAGCCACCTGGGTTCAGCAGACAATTAATCACCAATTCTTGCTATTCAATATGGGCGGGGAAATTGAAAACTGCTTATCTAGTTTGTTCTCTTGGATTCCACAAGGTATACAAAACTTTCTGGCAGGAGTTTTTCATTTTCTCATAACCCTTTTCTTTTCAGTCATACTGATTTATGCTATATTTTATCTAGTACTCCGTTGTCTTCCCTGCTGTTGTAAACCTGTGACTAAGAATTTTTGGTTCAAGAAGGAGACCTGGGACCAACAGGTTCAGAGCTTCCATTCTAAAAATAGAGTAACATGTTAAACTTTAACCCTGAGGTTAACAAAATATACGCCCAAACAGAATGGCTTCTTGGCAGGGATGACGTAGCATCCCCTGTGTGGTCAACAGTTAAGGAAACCCTCCCAAATTTAACTTGGTTCCTTTCCTTTCTAAACCCTTTAATGGCTATTGTTGTTCTTCTCCTTTTTAGCCCTGGTTTGTTTAACCTTTTGGTTAAATTTGTGTCTTCTAGGCTCCAACAGTTTGAAGTAAGTCTCATGATGGCTCAAGGAATTCAAACCATTCCAGCAGAGAGTGGCCCAGGTCCCTACAGGTCCTTGGGACAGTCAGCGAGGGACTCATACACCTCTAGGGTAGGCTAGGGTCTGTGGCCCCTGTCCAGCAGGAAGAAATTTCAGAAGAGAACTTCGGCCCCTTACCCCTTAAGAATAAATGTGTAGGGCTTCTCTGGTGGCGCAGTGGTTAAGAATCTGCCTGCCAATGCAGGGGACGTGGGTTCGAGCCCTGGTCAGGGAAGATCCCACATGCCGCGGAGCAACTAAGCCCGTGCGCCACAACTACTGAAGCCCGTGAGCCACAACTACTGAGCCTGCGCTCTAGATCCCGTGAGCCACAACTACTGAATCCCCCGCCTAGAGCCTGTGCTCCGCAACAAGAGAAGCCACCACAATGAGAAGCCCACCCACCGCCATGAAGAGTAGCCCCTGCTCACTGTAGCTAGAGAAAGCCTGCGCCCAGCGACAAAGACCCAGTGCAGCCAAAAATAAATAAATAAAATAAATAAATTTATTAAAAAAAAAAAAAGAATAAGGGTGTAGAGTCTCTCAGGGGGAAGTGAGACAGGCTGGAACCCGGAACCCTTTGCTGCAGTGCTTGCACCTGGACGAACATCTCCTCAAGCAACAAAATACAAAGGAACTATAAGGGACTAAAAATAACTGCGTGCAGGCACAGTTGGGGCAAATTATGGACAACAAGATACAAAGAGACCAAAAAAATTCCAACTGCCACTTCTGAAGAGCCGAGAGCAAAAGCAGGGTATCGCACATGACCCCTGCACACACCACCACCAAAGGGGTGGGAAAAACACCTAAGCCACCCCTCCAGCCCCCCTGGACACACCCCTACCCTCACCCCATATAAGGAACCAGCTCGCACACCCCACTGGGGAACCAGCAAGGGAATGTGTTACTTGTTTTTGGTCCCTCCTGTGGCCGGCCGGCACAGGAGCCCCAATAAAGCCTTGCCTGAATTTCTTGTCTGGCCTCTAGTCAATTTCTACTGATTGCGGAAGGCCAAGAACCCTGGTCAGTATCACTACCTCCCATCATCAGTTGCCTAAAGCACTGGTTCCTAACTTGGCTGCACAATGGAATTATCTGGAAGTTTTATAAATTATTGATGCCTGGGACCTTCTCCCTCCCACCAGGAGGTTCTGACTTAATTGGTATTGGGTATATCCTGGGCATCTGGATTTTTAAAAGTGATGTAGCTGAGGTTAAAAACCATCAGCCTAACCCCTGCAATTGCCTCCTGACCCTTTGTATTCAATCTTGGCCCCACTCTACTCCCCATCCCGCCCCCTTTTTCTTCCCCACAGTTGGAGTAATCTTTTCAAAATGCAATTTTAATTGTGTCACCTCCACTCTCTTTAAAACTTTTCAAAAGTTTCCCATTAATCTCAGGCTACAGGCCCCAAACCTGAAAATGGCCTGTAAAGCCCTCCTTGTTCTGACCTTGCTATCTCTTCAGCCATATCCTTCTTGACTTCTGGCCTCCAACACACTCATTTTTTTTTTACTTCTTCAAACATGTCGTGCTCTTACCACAGTGCCTTTGCATATGCTGCACTCTCTGTGAAGCTCTTCCCCTCTTCCTTGCCTAGTTAACTTTTAGCTCATCTTTCAGCTCTCGACTTATCATTTCTCTGACCTGTTATATGCTCCTATAGCACCACATAAATTCTGCTTCATAGGATTTATGACAGGTGAAATTTTATGCTTATTTCTATGCTGGTTCCCCACTGAAGCTCCTTGAATGTAGAAACTTTGTGTCTATTTCTGTTTCACATGGTGTTGATGAAACCTTGCACACTGATTGGCATATAGTTAGGCTCTCAAATTAGTTACTGAAGGAATATGTATGAATGAATGAAAATGTGCTTGACATCAAATCTATCAGTGAGTTCAACTGATGTCAGCTCCAAAATATCTCTGGAACCCATTTATTCCTTTTCATCTTCCCTGCTGGTCCGAACCACCATCACCTCTGGTCTCAACTACTAAACAGTTTCCTCACTGGTCTGCAAGCCTTGTTCCTCTCCAAACAGTGTCCTAATGGCAGGCAGACTGATCTTTTTAAAATACAAATGATATGCCACTCCTCTGTTCAAAATTATTCCAAGTCTTTCCATTGTTCTTAGAATAGAATCCAAACATCTTACCACTCTCACCCTCACTGACTACCCACCAAACTACACTGGCCTCCTTTCTGTTCCTCAAACAAGCCCTTTCCAGCTTTCAGGCTTCAGCACTTACTATTCCTTTTTCCTGAAATGCTCTTTACATGGTTTTTTCTTATTTTCCAAGGCTCAGCGAAAACTGCATAGAGGTTTTCCCTGACTGCACTATTAAAAGTAACCTCCCTTGGCTACACTCATCACTCTGTTTGCTTCCCTTATAGCACTACTACAATCTAAAATTTAAAAAAATATGTACTTGGTCATGCTCCATATCCCCCACCAGAATGTCAGCTCCATGAAAGCAGATGTCTTGTCTATCCCGGTCACTGTACCCCCAGCAGACAGCACAGTGTCTAGTTTGTACTGGGTGCTCAATCAATGACTGAATCATCTTATGATTGCCAGCTTCCAAGATGGACCCCAATGATTGTCACCCCCTGGTATCCGTGCCTTGGGTCCTCTCCTCCCACACTGCTTCAGGGCTGCGTGTTGTGTGACTTTTGAACCTAAGCCATAAAAGGCATTGCAGTTCCCAACTTTATCTCAGATTACTCATTCTAGGGGAAGCTAACTGCCATGCCATCAGGATGCTCAGCCTGGAAAGGCCCACCTGGAAAGGCATTGAGGCCTCAGTCCCCAACCAGCATGTGACAGCGCTGTGAGTAGTCATACCTGACAACTATGTGAGTGAGCCACCTTGAGGGTGGGTGCTCCGGCCCCAGCTGAGCCTTCAGAGGATGAAGCACTCACTGACACTGAATGTTACCTTGAGAAAGACTCTGAGCCAGAACTGCCCACCTGAGCAGTTCTCAAATCCTAACCCACCAAAACCATGAGAGATAAAAAGCATCATCATTGATGTTTTAAGTCACTAAGTTTTGGAATGATTTGTTACTGCACAATAGATAACTAACATACACACAATCAACGAGTCAATGAATGGAGCAATCAATATTTCAACATAAATTTTCTCTTGAATTAGTCAGGCTTCAAACCTCACTAAGTAGGGCACTAGCCAATTCTGTCTTCTCGTGTTGCCTAGCCTACACTTTCCAGTACCATATTTTCAATTGTATACAGATCCCAACTTGACACTTCTTCTGCCTAAAACCATTATTTCTATCAGAGGCACCAACAATCTTGTAGTAGAAGTGGGAGGCTGTGCAATTAGCTTTAATTTCTCTCCTGTGAATTCTCTACCAGTACTGTCGTTTCTCTCTCCTGATGCTTTGCCATATGAGTCTTCTTCCCATTTCCCATGAAACTTCCTCAGTTCACTTTAAGAGCAAGGTCTGGGAATGTGACATCTCCAGACATGACCTAGACTAATGACTTACAAGTTGCTTGCTTGAGTAGGTTTCTAAGTCTCTAAGCCTCCGTTTCCTCTTCTGCTAAATGGGGTTAATAACAATACCTACTTCATGGGGGCAATACAGCTCACTGCAACCCTGAGTGTGACACATGTATGAGTAAATCACTTAGCACAGTTTTGGGCACATGACAGATATTTTCAATTCTAGCAAGTATCCTAAAACGTAGACTTGAGTCTCTATTTTACAGACACAAAAAGGTTCAGAAAAGTCAAGTGTCTTGCCCAACACCACGCAGCTAGACTGTGCCAGGCCTGTAGCCCTCCAAGGCCTGGATTCTGTTCACTGCCTCTCACTACTCCATCCCATGGTTCTGCCATGGCCTCCCAGCTGCTCTTCTCACCTGCCAGCTGTGTCTTGTCCCATCCATGCTAAGCAGCCTGACAGACTAACATCCTCTGAAGCTGACTGGGTCGCTCCCTGGGCTCTGACCCTACAGTGGCTCTGATTGTCCAAATTCAACTTTCCAGACTCCTGCAGCTCCTCTTCAGTTCCAGGCATTCTCGCCCCCTCTGACTGTCCACATTTTCCTTCCCACTTCCTCGTTCTGCCTTGCCCAGTCAGCCAGGTCCTCATAGCTGGATTCCCCCCTGCTCTCCCAGACCTCACAAACCTCCCAAACTTCTTCTCATCTGCTGCCTCTGGTATGTCGCCCTGTTTCTTCTTTCCCATGCACATCTTATCTGTCAAGACCGAGCTTAGTTCCCCACTAGTGCATGCTGCTTTCCTGGCTGTTCCAGGCCCCAGTGACCTCATCTTTCAACTCCTGCTCCTCTACTTGGTACTTAATCACTCTCTGATAGGTTGACTGTTGCCTCATCTTCCCAATTAGCTTGTGAGCTCCCTGATGCTGAACTCACAGTCTGGACTTTTACCTCCTCCCATGGCACCTAGCCCAGGTATTTGCTTTGCTAGACGTTAACCTTGTTCTATAGGTTTGGAAAGAATTAGGAATTGTCTTCTAAAATAAGCAAGGGAGAAACCTTTTGTGTCTGTCTAACAAGACTTCCCCATAGCAGAGGAATTGTAAAGAAGTGTTTACTATCACTTTGGAAACTAGAGGCCACCTAGAGTCCCTCATATAAAGGAAACAGATTTCACACTCAGTCTCAAGAAACTGCTTCGGCCGTCCTGCAGGGACAGGAGCCCCACTAACACTTCCGGAAGACCCCTTCTTTCCAAGCCCTCCTCAGCCCCGGCAGTGCCCCCCACCCCACGGCTGACTCCCTTTAACATAACCTTCTTACAAGAGGGAGGGGATATGGGAATACATGTATACGTATAGCTGATTCACTTCGTTATACAGCAGAAACTAACAGAACATTTTAAAGCAATTATACTCCAATAAAGATGTGAAAAAAAACCCAACAACATAACCCTCCTAAGGTCCCCTGCCTGCGGGACCCTGACTCCTACCACCCTGTACCTCCTTCTCCAAATGACTTAATCTCAGCTCTCACCCTCCTCTCCATTCCCTCAGCTCACTCTCTTCTCAGGCTCCAACCTTCTCTCACCTCCCAGAAGCCAGGTTTGCCCTTATCCCACACTTCTCCAGTCAATCTCTGGCCCCAATCCCAGCTTCATCCATTACCACCCCTATGCCTGGCTCAACTCCCCAAGATCTGCCTGGTCCTGCTGGGTTCCCACTCTTTCCGATTGCTGTCATTTGCTGTCCCCTCAGGACCTGAGTCCCAGCCCTGCTCTGGCATCCCATCCAGGCTGCAGCTCTTTTCTCAGGGGAGACAAGAAGGAGGGCAGATTCTTCCCATTCCCCATCCCATTCCTCCCCACCATCCTTTTACTAGTTTTCTTATTTTTAATTTTAAGATAAAAAGTGGCTCACTTTAAAGAAAACTGTTGAATAAATAGTAGTACAAGTGATGCTCAGCTGTGACAGAGACAATATAGCTTAAAGGTCCAGCACAGAGCTTGGCCTGGGGCTGAATTCTGCTTCTCCTAGGTACTGTGATTTGGGGCTAGTTAATTAACTGTCTCTGCAACTTGGTCACTGTTTACAGTGACCAAGAAATAATAGCATTTACCTCAGAGAGCTGTTAGAAGGACAAAATATGTGCCTGCTACAGTGTAAGAGCCTCAGAAATATTGGGGTTTACTCATTTAGAAAGTCTGTCAATGAAGGAATCCATTCTGTGACTAAAATCCAAAGTGTCAGTGACTACAGAAATACAGGTAACGTTTAAGTTCATGTCCATGTGTACCCCCCAGGGTCATATCTGTGGGGGGCCTCGGCCCCTCAGTACTCTCACACAGGCTGCAGCATGGGGAAATACTACATAGGGAATTTAGAATTTTTGAAACACACCTCCAGTTATCAAATAATTGCCAGAAATCCATTTAAAATAAGAGAATGAGGGGGGAAAATTCCTCTAACAATATGTTTAGGCACAGTAACAAATTTGTCAAGTGATAAAGTGCTCTGAGGAGTGGTCAGACTCATGTTTGCTTCCTACCAAGGACATTTATGAATTTTCAGTCTTAAAGTCTCCTGTACAAGGAGCTAGGGGAGGAGGAAAGGAGGAAGCAGTCTGGGGGCAGCTCTCTAAATCCTTCTTCCTGCACCCAGACACACACGCATCCCCCTCCCCCGCAACGTGACTGGTCCCAGACATACTCCCTGAGACGACAAGCCCATGGGAGATGCTCATCTGTGGCCCAGGCAAGGTTTTGCTCTCAGAGAGTAAGAACACTTGATCTGACTTACCCATCTTGTAAAATGGCAAAGAATAGTCTCTTTGGTACGTAGTTTCTTTATACCATGGTTCGGCAGGCTTTGAATGTCTTCGAAAACAAATGTATTGAATAAGAGTTTGTTGGTCTAATTGAGGCTTATACTGACTTTTTCTCTTAGGTGGAATTTCCAAGTCTATGAGAGGTCTAAATGAAAATAAAAACAGCTTGCTGAATACCCATCCAGTAGAAGAAAAGCATTCCACTTTCTCATCAGCTGAAATCCATTCCCTAAAAGTGACCTTCTGGTCTGGCTACCAAGATAGTATTGGCAAGACTCCATGACTCCAAGGCTAGCCCTAGCAAAATTATCAGTAGATGGTTCAAGGATTCCAGACCCCTGTTCTTTCCCTTTAACATCCCTCCTCCTTCCCAATCACAGGTCACAGAAGGTGACCTGCATCAAAACTTCTTCTGGATCTGCCTATGCATGGCTACTTCCCATACTCCAGATCTTCCCAATGACCTTTTGCAATGTAATTTTTCTATGGATATTTGGTTCCCTCAAGGAACTAATGCTTTCTTTTGACCAGACTAACCACTATGGTGCATATTGGTGTTTGATGAACCTGAAATTGGTTACAACCTTCTTGTACCCTCCACTCAAATGAGAACCCTATGAAGGTAAAGGTAAAGAAGAATCAAAATGTAGTGGTGGAATATCTTCATATACTTGTGGGAGTATACATTCACTGTTGCAACTTGTTTGAGAAGACTTTGGTGATATGTATTAAACCTTTAAACTGTGTATATATTTTGTCCTAGAAACCCAGAATTTAGGAATATCAACAAAGACTTAGCTCTAAGAATGCTTGTCAAAGTATTTTTATGATAATAAAAAGAGTGGAAACAACTTTCATGTGGAAAAAGATAAAGAATTATTTAGACAGTGATACAGAGATATACAGAAATACCATGCCACCATTAAAGTGATGCTGTAGAATTATAATATTTGAGATGGAAAAAAAGTCCACAATATATTATATTTAAAGAAAGATTTCAGTTGAATTGTACACTTTAAATGGATGAATTGTTTTGTATGAATTATCTCAATAAAGCTGTTACACAAAAAATGGTTTCAATCAACAAAATATTAGCAAACTGAATTCAACAAAACATTAAAAGGCTCATACACCATGATCAAGTGGGGTTTATTCCAGGGATACAAGGATGGTTCAATATCCACAAATCAATAAATGTGATACACCACATTAACAGAATAAAAGAGAAAAATCATGTTATCATTTTGACAGATACACAAGAAGCATTTGACAAAATTCAGCATCCATTTATGGTTAAAACTTTCAACAAACTGGGTATAGAGGGAACATACTCCAACATAATAAAGGCCATATATGACAAGCCCACAGCTCACATCATACTCAATGATGACATGCCTTTCCTCTAAGATCAGGAACCAGACAAGGATGTCCACTGTCTCCACTTTTATTCAACATAGTATTGAAAGTCCTATCCAGAGTAATTAGGCAAGAAAAAGAAATAAAAGTGATCCAAACAGGAAAGGAAGAAATAAAACTGCATTTATTTGCAGATCACATGATCTTACATATAAAAAAAACCCTAAAAATGTTATCAAATAGCTGTTAGAACTAATAAACAAATTCAGTAAATTTGCAGGATACAAAATCAATATAAAAATATCTATTGTGTTTCTTCTATACACTAATAATGAATTATCTGGCAAAGAAATTAAGAAAACAATCCCATTTTCAATTTCATCATAACAACAAAATACTCAGAAATAAATTTAACCAAGGAGGTGAAAGACCTGTATACTGTAGATATAAGACACAGATGAAAGAAATGGAAGAAAACACAAATAAATGGAAAGATATTCCATGCTCACACATTGGAAGTATTAATATTGTAAAAATTTCCACACTATCTAAGCAATCTACAGATTCAATGCAATCCCTATCAAAATTCCAATGGCATATTTTCATAGAAATCAAACAAACAATTCTAAAATTTGTATGGAATCACCAAAGCCCCAGATAGCCAAAGCAGTCCTGAGGAAGAAGAACAAGGCTGGAGATATCACATTTCCTGATTTTAAACTGTATTACAAAGCTATAATAATCAAAAACAGTATGGTATTGGCATATAAATGGACACATAGATTAATGGAACAGAATAGCGAGCCCATAAATAAACCAAAGCATATATAGTCAATTAATTTATGACAAATGAGCCGAAGTATACAATGGGAAAAGAATAGTCTTTTCAGTAAAGTGTGCTGGGAAAATTGGACAGCCACATTCTAAAGAATGAAACCAGATCCCTATCTTATACCATTCACAAAATGGGTTAAAGATTTTAATGTAAGACCTGAAATCATAAAACTCTTAGAAGAAAACACAGGGAGTAAACTTTTGACATCAGTCTTGACAATGATGTTTTGGATTTGACACCAAAAACAGGCAACAAAAGCAAAAATAAATAAACATCAAACTAAAAAGCTTCTGCACAGCAAAGGAAACCATCAACAAAATGAAACAGCAACCTACAGAATGGGAGAAAATAATTATCAATCATATATCTGATAAGGAGTTAATATCCAAAATATGTAAAGAACCCATACTACTCAATAGCAAAAAAAAAAAAAAAAAAAAAAACCCAAAGGAATACAAAACAAAAAAATCCTATTCAATTAAAAAATGGGCAGAGGGACTGAATAGACTTTTTTTTCCACAAAAGACTTGTGGATGGCCAACAGGTACATGAAAATGTGCTCAATGTCACTAATCATTAGAGAAATGCAAAACAAAACCACAATGAGCTATCACCTCACACCTGTCAGAATGGCTATCATCAAAAAGACTACAAATAGCAAGTGTTAGCAAGGATGTGGAGAAAAAGAAATCCTCATGCACTGTTGGTGGGAATGTAAATTGGTTGCAGCCACTATGGAAAACAGTATGGAGATTCCTCAAAAAACTAAAAATAGAACCACCATATGATCCAGCAATTCCACTTCTGGGTATTTATCCAAAGGAAACAAAATCACTATTTCAAAAAGATATCTGGGGCTTCCCTGGTGGCGCAGTGGTTGAGAGTCTGCCTGCCAATGCAGGGGACGTGGGTTCGAGCCCTGGTCTCGGAAGAGCCCACATGCCGTGGAGCGACTGGGCCTGTGAGCCACAGTTGCTGAGCCTGCACGTCTGGAGCCTGTGCTCCGCAGCGAGAGGCCGCGGTGGTGAGAGGCCCGCGCACCGCGATGAGGAGTGGCCCCCGCTTGCCGCAACTAGGGAAAGCCCTCGCGCAGGGGCGAAGACCCAACACAGCCATACATACATACATACATAAATAAAAAAAGAATGTAAGCAGACAAGAATAGCATTAAAAAAATGGTTAAAAAAAAAAAAAGATATCTGCACTCCCATGTTCATTGCAGCATTATTTAAAATGGCTAGCACATTGAAACAACCTAAGTGTCCATTGACAAATGAATAGATAAAAAATATGTGGACTACATATATTAATGTAATAATTATTAATATTAATTATAATAATTAATCAATATTAAATATAATAATTATTATATTAATTAAATATAAGAGTATTCATTGTGTGTGTATATATATACACACACACATATATATATATACCGTGAAATACTATTCAGCCTAAAAAAGAAGAAAAGCCTGGAGAGACCTTCAAGATGGTGGAGGAGTAAGACTTGGAGATCACGTTCCTCCCCACAAATACATCAGAAATACATCTACATGTGAAATAGCTCCTACAGAACACCCACTGAATGCTGGCAGAAGACCTCAGGCTTCCCAAAAGCCAAGAAACTCCCCACGTACATGGGTAGGGCAAAAGAAAAATCAGAGACAAAAGAATAGGGATGGGATGTGCACCTCTGGGAGGGAGCTGTGAAGGAGGAAAAGTTTCCACACACTAGGAAGCCCCTTCACTGGTGGAGATGGGGGTGTGGTGGGGGGGGAAGGTTTGGAGCGACGGAGGAGAGTGTGGCAACAGGGGTGCAGAGGGCAAAGCGGAGAGATTCCTGCACAGAGGATCGGTGCCGACCAGCACTCACCAGCCTGAGAGGCTTGTCTGCTCACCCACCAGGGTAGGTGGGGGCTGGGAACTGAGGCTCCGGCTTTGGAGGTCAGATCCCAGGGAGAGGACTGGAGTTGGCCGTGTGAACACAGCCTGAAGGGGGCTAGTGCATCACAGCTAGCCGGGAGGGAGTCCGGGAAAAAGTCTGGAACTGCCTAAAAGGCAAGAAACCATTGTTTCGGGGTGCACAAGGAGAGAGGATTCAGAGCACTGCCTGAACGAGCTCCAGAGACAGGCGCGAGCTGCAGCTATCAGCGCGGACACCAGAGATGGGCATGAAACTCTAAGGCTGCTGCTGCAGCCACCAAGAAGCCTTTGTGCAAGCACAGGCTACTATCCATACCTCCCCTCCCGGGAGGCCGTGCAGCCCGCCACTGCCAGGGTCCTGTGATCGAGGGACAACTTCCCCGGGAGAGCACACAGCACGCCTCAGGCTGGTGCAATGTCATGCTGGCATCTGCCGCCGCAGGCTCGCCCTGCATCCCCTACCCCTCCCTTCCCCCCAGCCTCAGTGAGCCAGAGCCCCCTAATCAGCTGCTCCTTTAACCTTGTCCTGTCTGAGCAAAGAACAGATGCTCGCAGGCGACCTACATGCAGAGGCAGGGCCAAATACAAAGCTGAACCCCAGCAGCTGTGCGAACAAAGAAGAGAAAGGGAAATCTCTCCCAGCAGCCTCAGGAGCAGCGGATTAAATCTCCACAATCAACTTGATGTACCCTGCATCTGTGAAATACTTGAATAGACAACAAGTCATCCCAAAATTGAGGCAGTGGACTTTGGGAGCAACTGTAGACTTGGGGTTTGCTTTCTGCATCTAATTTGTTTCTGGTTTTATGTTTATCTTAGTTTAGTATTTAGAGATTACTATTATTGGTAGATTTGTTTATAGATTTGGTTGCTCTCTTCCTGTTTTTTTAATATATAAAGACATATATTTTTTTCCTTTTTCTCTTTTTGTGAGTATGTGTATGCTTCTTTGTGTGATTTTGTCTGTATAGCTTTGCTTTTATCATTTGTCCTAGAGTTCTGTCTGTCCGTTTTTTGGTTTTTTTTTTTAGTATGGCTTTTAGTGCTTGTTATCATTGGTGGATTTGTTTTTTGGTTTGGTTGCTCTCTTCTTTCTTTCTTTCTTTTTTTTTTTCTTTTCTCTTTATTACTTTTTAATAATTTTTTAATTTTTAATTTTAGTAACTTTCTTTTCTTTCTTTCCTTCTTTCTTTTTTTCTTTTTTGGTTTGGTTGCTCTCTTCTTTCTTTCTTTTTCTTTTCTCTTTATTACTTTTTAATAATTTTTTTATTTTAATAACTTTTCTTTCTTTCCTTCTTTCTTTCTTTCTTTCTTTCTTTCCTTCTTCTTTCTTCCATCTTCCTTCCTTGTTTTCTTCTTTTCTTTCTTTTTCTTTCTTCTTTCTCTTTCTTTCTTTCTTTCTTTCTTTCTTTCTTTCTTTCTTTCTTTCTTTCTTTCTTTCTTTCTTTCTTCTTTCTTCCTGCTTCCTTCCTTCCTTTCTTTTCTTTCTTTCTTTCTTTTTTGGTTTGGTTGCTCTCTTCCTTCTTTCTTTCTTTTTTTTTTTCTTTTCTCTTTATTACTTTTTAATAATTTTTCTATTTTTTATTTTAATAACTCTTTCTTTCTTTCTTTCTTTCTTTCTTTCTTTCTTTCTTTCTTTCTTTCTTTCTTTCTTTCTTTCTTTCTTTCTTTCTTTCTTTCTTTCTTTCTTTCTTTCTCCCTTTTCTTCTGAGCAGTGTGGCTGACAGGGTCTTGATGTTCTGGCCAGGTGTCAGGCCTGTGCCTCTGAGGTGGGAGAGCCAAGTTCAGGACATTGGTCTACCAGAGACATCCCAGCTCCACGTAATATCAAACAATGAAAGCTCTCCCAGAGATCTCCATCTCAATGTTAAGACCCAGCTCGACTCAACGACCAGCAAGCTCCAGTGCTGGACACCCTATGCCAAACAACTATCAAGACAGGAACACAACCCCATCCATTAGCAGAGAGGCTGCCTAAAATGATAATGTCACAGACACCCTAAAACACACCACCAGACGTGGTCCTGTCCACCAGAAAGACAAGATCCAGCCTCATCCACCAGAACACAGGCACCAGTCCCCTCTACCATGAAGCTTACACAACCCACTGAACCAACCTTAGACACTGGGGGCAGACACCAAAAACAAAGGGAACTATGAACCTGCAGCCTGCGAAAAGAAGACCCCAAACACAGTAAGTTAAGCAAAATGAGAAGACAGAGAAATATGCAGCAGATGAAGGAGCAGGGTAAAAACCCACCAGAACAAAAAAATGAAGAGGAAATAGGCAGTCTACCTGAAAATAAATTCAGAGTAATGATAGTAAAGATGATCCAAAATCTTGGAAATAGAATGGAGAAAATATATGAAACATTTAACAAGGACCTAGAAGAACTAAAGAGCAAATAAACAATGATGAACAACACAATAAATGAAATAAAAAATTCTCTGGAAGGAATCAATAGCAGAATAACTGAGGCATTAGAACGGATAAGTGACCTGGAAGATACAATAGTGGAAATAACTACTGCAGAGCAGAATAAAGAAAAAAGAATGAAAAGAATTGAGGACAGTCTCAGAGGCCTCTGGGGCAACACCAAACACACCAACATTCGAATTATAGGGGTCTCAGAAGAAGAAGAGAAAAAGAAAGGGACTGAGAAAATATTTGAAGAGATTATGGTTGAAAACTTCCCTAATATGGGAAAGGAAATAGTCAATCAAGTCCAGGAAGCGCAGAGAGTCCCATACAGGAGAAATCCAAGGAGAAACATGCCAAGACACATATTAATCAAACTATCGAAAATTAAATACAAAGAAAAAATATTAAAAACAGCAAGGGGGAAAAACAACAAATAACATACAAGGGAATCCTCATAAGGTTAACAGCTGATTTTTCAGCAGAAACTCTGCAAGCTAGAGGGGGTGGCAGGACATATTTAAAGTGATGAAAAGGAAAAACCTACAACCAAGATTACTCTACCCAGCAAGGATCTCATTCAGATTTGATGGAGAAATTAAAAAATTTACAGACAAGCAAAAGCTAAGAGAATTCAGCACCACCAAACCAGCTTTACAACAAATGCTAAAAAAACTTCTCTAGGCAGGAAACACAAGAGAAGGAAAAGACCTACAATAACAAACCCAAAACAATTAAGAAAATGGTAATAGGAACATACATATTGATAACTGCCTTAAATGTAAATGGATTAAATGCTCCCACCAAAAGACATCAACTGGCTCAATGGATACAAAAACAAGACCTGTATATATGCCGTCTACAAGAGACCCACTTCAGACCTAGGGACACATACAGACTGAAAGTGAGGGGATGGAAAAAGATATTCCATGCAAATGGAAATCAAAAGAAAGCTGGAGTAGCAACTCTCATATTAGACAAAATAGACTTTAAAATAAAGACTATTACAAGAGACAAAGAAGGACACTAGATAATGATCAAGGGGTCAACCCAAGAAGAAGATATAACAATTGCTGGAGCATTGAGGTGCTCCAAAATAGGAGCACCTCAATACATAAGGCAAATGCTAACAGCCATAAAAGGGGAAATTGACAGTAACATAATCATAGTAGAGGACTTTAACACCCCACTTTCACCAATGGACAGATCATCCAAAATGAAAATAAATAAGGAAACACAACTTTAAATGATACATTAAACAAGATGGACTTCATTGATATTTTTAGGACATTCCATCCAAAAACAGCAGAATACACTTTCTTCTCAAGTGCTCATGGAACATTCTCCAGGATAGATCATATCTTGGGTCCCAAATCAAACCTTGGTAAACTTAAGAAAATTGAAATTGATCAAGTATCTTTTCTGACCACAATGTTATGAGACTAGATATCAGTTACAGGAAAAAATCTGTAAAAAATACAAACACATGGAAGGTAAACAATACACTGCTTAATAATCAAGAGATCACTGAAGAAATCAAAAAGGAAACACAAAAATACCTAGAAACAAATGACAATGAAAACACGATGACCCAATACTTATGGGATGCAGCAAAAGCAGTTCTAAGAGGGAAGTTTATAACAATACAATCCAACCTCAAGAAACAAGAAACATCTCAAATAAACAACTTAACCTTACACCTAAAGCAATTAGAGAAAGAAGAACAAAAAACCCCCAAAGTTAGCAGAAGGAAAGAAATCGTAAAAATCAGGTCAGAAATAAATGAAAAAGAAATGAAGGAAACAATAGCAAAGATCAATAAAACTAAAAGCTGGTTCTTTGAGAAGATAACAAAATTGATAAACCATTAGCCAGACTCATCAAGAAAAAAAGGGAGAAGACTCAAATCAATAGAATTAGAAATGAAAAAGGAGAAGTAACAACTGACACTGCAGAAATACAAAGGATCATTAGAGATTATTACAAGCAATTATATGCCAATAAAATGGACCACCTGGAAGAAATGGACAAATTCTTAGAAAAGCACAACCTTCTGAGACTGAACCAGGAAGAAATAGAAAATATAAACAGACCAATCACAAGCACTGAAATTGAGACTGTGATTAAAAATCTTCCAACAAACAAAAGCCCAGGACCAGATGGCTTCACAGGTGAATTCTATCAAATATTTACAGAAGAGCTAACACCTATCCTTCTCAAACTCTTCCAAAATATAGCAGAGGGAGGGACACTCCCAAACTCATTCAATGAGGGCACCATCACCCTGATACCAAAACCAGACAAATATATCACAAAGAAAGAAAACTACAGGCCAATATCAATGATGAACCTAGATGCAAAAATCCTCAACAAAATACTAGCAAACAGAATCCAACAGCACATTGAAAGGATCATACACAATGATCAAGTGGGATTTATCCCAGGAATGCAAGGGTTCTTAAATATATACAAATCAATCAATGTGATACACCATATTAACAAATTGAAGGAGAAAACCCATATGATCATCTCAAGAGATGCAGAAAAAGCTTTCAACAAAATTCACCACCCATCTATGATAGAAACCCTCCAGAAAGTAAGCACAGAGTGAACTTACCTCAACATAATAAAGGCCATATATGACAAACCCACAACCAACATCATTCTCAATGGTGAAAAACTGAAACCATTTCCTCTAAGATCAGGAACAAGACAAGGTTGTCCACTCTCAGAACTATTATTCAACAGTTTTGGAAGTTTTAGCCACAGCAATCAGAGAAGTAAAAGAAATAAAAGGAATCCAAATCAGAAAAGAAGAAGTGATGCTGTCACTGCTTGCAGATGACATGATACTATACATAGAGAATCCTAAAGATGTTACCAGAAAACTACTAGAGCTAATCAATGAATTCGGTAAAGTAGCAGGATACAAAATTAATGCACAGAAATCTCTCGCATTCCTATACACTAATGATGAAAAATCTGAAAGAGAAATTAAGGAAACACTCACATTTACCATTGCAAGGAAAATAATAAAATAGCTAGGAATAAACCTACCTAAGGAGACAAAAGACCTGTATGCAGAAAACTATGACATTGATGAAAGAAATTAAAGATGATACAAACAGATGGAGAGATATACCATGTTATAACTAAATATACTACATTTAGTTCTGGAAGAATCAACATTGTGAAAATGACTACACTACCCAAAGCAATCTACAGATTCAATGCAATCCTTATCAAACTACCAATGACATTTTTCACAGAACTAGAACAAAAAATTTCACAATTTGTATGGAAACACAAAAGACCCCCAATAGCCAAAGCAATCTTGAGAAATAAAAACAGAGTTGGAGGAATCAGGCTCCCTGACTTCAGACTATACTACAAAGCTACAGTAATTAAGACAGTATGGTACTGGCACAGAAAGAGAAATATAGATCAATGGAACAGGATAGAAAGCCCAGCAATAAACCCACACACCTATGGTCACCTTATCTTTGATAAAGGAGGCAAGAATATACAATGGAGAAAAGACAGCCTCTTCAATAAGTGGTGCTGGGAAAACTGGACAGCTACATGTAAAAGAATGAAATTAGAACACTCCCTAACACCATACACAAAAATAAACTCAAAATGGATTAAAGACCTAAATGTAAGGCCAGACACTATCAAACTCTTAGAGGAAAACATAGGCAGAACACTCTATGACACAAATCACAGCAAGATCCTTTTTGACCCACCTCCTACAGAAATGGACATAAAAACAAAAATAAACAAATGGGACCTAATGGAACTTAAAAGATTTTGCACAGCAAAGGAAACCATAAACAAGATGAAAAGACAACCCTCAGAATGGGAGAAAATATTTGCAATTGAAGCAACTGACAGAGGATTAATCTCCAAAATTTACAAGCAGCTCATGCAGCTCAATATCCAAAAAACTAACAACCTAATCCCAAAATGGGCAGAAGATCTAAATAGACATTTCTCCAAAGAAGATATACAGATGGCCAACAAACACATGAAAAGATGCTCAACGTCACTAATTATTAGAGAAATGCAAATCAAAACTACAATGTGGTATCACCTCTCACCAGTCAGAATGGCCATCACCAAAAAATCTACAAACAATAAATGCTGGAGAGGGTGTGGAGATAACGGAACCTTCTTGCACTGTTGGTGGGAATGTAAATTGATACAGCCACTATGGAGAACAGTATGGAGGTTCCTTAAAAAATGAAAAATAGAACTACCATAGGACCCAGCAACCCCACTACTGGGCATATACCCTGAGAAAACCATAATTCAAAAAGAGTCATGTACCACAATGTTCATTGCAGCACTATTTAGAATAGCCAGGACATGGAAGCAACCCTAGTGTCCATCGACAGATGAATAGATAAAGAAGATGTGGCACATATATACAATGGAATATTACTCAGCCATAAAAAGAAACGAAATTGAGTTATTTGTAGTGAGGTGGATGGATTTAGAGTCTGTCATACAGAGTGTAGTAAGTCAGAAAGAGAAAAACAAATACTGTATGCTAACACATATATATGGAATCTTAAAAAAAAAAAAAAAGGTTCTGAAGAACCTAGGGGCAGGACAGGAATAAAGACGCAGACATAGAGAATGAACTTGAGGACACGGGGAGGGGGAAGGGTAAGATGGGACGAAGTGAGAGAGTGGCATGGACATATATACACTACCAACTGTAAAACAGATAGCTAGTGGGAAGCAGCCGCATAGCACAAGGAGATCAGCTCGGTGCTTTATGACCACCTAGAGGGGTGGGATAGGGAGGGTGGGAGGGAGACCCAAGAGGGAGGAGATATGGGGATATATGTATATGTATAGCTGATTCACTTTGTTATAAAGCAGAAACTGACACACCATTGTAAAGCAATTATACTCCAATAAAGACGTTAAAAAAATAAATAAACCCACTTAAATCCACCACAAAAAAAAAAAGAAGAAAAGCCTGCCATTTGTGACAACATGGATGGACCTTGAGGGTATTATGCTAAGTGAAATAAGTCAGGCAGAGAAATACAAATACTGTATGATCTCACTTATATGTGGAATCTAAAAAAACTGAATTCATAGAAACAGAAAACAGAATAGTGATTGCCAAATGTGAGGTTTGGGGGGTGGCAGAAATGGGCAAAGATGGTCAAAAGGTACAAAATTTCAGATATAAAATAAGCTCTGGGAATGTAATGTATTGCATGGTGACTATTGTCAACAATGCCTTATTGTATATTTGAAAGTTGCTAAGAGAAATAGATCTTAAAAGTTCTTATCACAAGAAAAAAATTGTAACTATATGCAGTGAGGGGTATTAAAAAACTTATGGTAATCTTTTTGCAATATGTACATATATAAAAATCATTATGTTGTATACCTTAAACTAATACAATGTTATATGTAAACTATATCTCAGTAAAACTGGGACAAAAAGTGTTTCAAAATACCATCTCATTCTATTTTATGTATATCTGGAAGATTCTACATGATTATCTATCTCTGGGTAATGACATTATGGATAATTAAAAAAATTTTTTTGATTATCAGTGTTTCTAAATGTTTTAATAAACATGTATTTTAAACTGTATAGTAGATGAGCTGAGCTGCTAGAGATGTGAAAAATATTAAATGTTTGGTGAGATTTAAGAATATCTAAATCCAATCATTTTGAGTAGGACGTCATCTAATTTGATTGTATAACCATGATTAATCACACTGAAATGTGATGACTGACAGTGTTTAATCATAACACATTATGTTTAGATACTTGGGTAAAAACCTGATTGTGGTGTGCCTCCTTTAAAGAGAAAGTGTGTTAGCAGAAATGGAGTGGCTTTACCTGAATTTCAGAAAAGGGAAGAGCAAGACTCTGTCTGTGTGTGTATGGTACTGGACAGGGGAGCGATGCTAGATGGGTGCAGAGGTGCTCTGTTGTGGACTGGCGTAGAGAAGCACCAAGAATTCCCTCCCACCTCTACTTGCTATTGTTTTGTGCTTAATAGGTATTTGGTCCTGGGAAGTGGGTACCTTATATGGCGGGCAGGAGCACTTCTTTCCCTACAAAAGCTTGTCTCCTGCTGTCAATCAAAATATTGGCTGTCTGATGAATGTGTCAGTCTCTTGTGAGTTTGTGTTCTGCCTGACTGTTACTGCTGACTGGTCACTTCTGTGCCACTGACAGCTATGGCTTCTGAACCAGATCCTGGTGATTGCCCCTAGATCTACCCCTGCTAGACTGTCAGCCTGCTCTGCTTTTGCTTTGAATGTTTCTATGGAACCAGAATCTTCTCCGTTGTCAAGTAATACATCAGTATTCTGAAGACAAGACTTTCACTCAAAGGAGGAACTCTAATTCTGAAAATATCAAGTTGGTGGGAGAATATATCTGGTGAAGGTAAGCCATTAGGCAACTATCAATTTAAACTATGACTATAAAAACGGAAGTTAGGACTGGTCCAAATAACTGCATTATTTCCTGTTTTGTTTTTTGCTTGTCTTTCCTTATTCTTATTCTTAACCAGAAGTTTAATAAAGTCGTTGATTGACATTTGCACTAAGTTTTCCCCCTAAGACTAATCTTGGGCAGGCACAAGTCTTGTCAGAGTCAAGGTTCCCTTTGCCCGAGTGTCCTGTGTTAGGAGGAGGGTGAGGCACTGGAGTTGGGGGAACGGTCAGAGTCCACAGAACACACATGGAGAGTGCCCTGTGGAGCTGGCTTCTGGCAGCGGAGTTCTGTTGTTTCCTTCCTCGTTTATCCTCTGGCAGAGAACATGGCCCTAACAAGAGTTTGATGTAAGAATGTATTCGAGTTAGAACAAAGAGCCTTGAACAGCAATCAGAAAATTGGATCAACTCACGTCCCAGCTTTTACACCAACCAACTACACCTCAGGCAAGACATGTCACTTCTCTGGGCTACATCTTATTTATTAAACTGAATCAGAATTCAAAAAGCTAAAGCTACTTCCAGATTGATCATCTATTAAGTTCAGACTGTGTGCTGCTTTATAGTTGCCATGGCTTCTTTTTATTTGCTTGGAGAATAATCAGGAGTTGACTACATCAAAGGCAATTAAGAGAAGAAAAGAAGTTTGTAAAATATACTAGATGATGAACTCAAAATAATAGCAATCATATTTTGAGTGCTTACCATGTTCTAGAATTTTATATCAATTATTTTATTTAACAGATAAGTCACTGATACTCAGAAGGAATGAAAACTGCCTAAGATCAAACATTTCATAAGTTACTCAAATTGCTGTTATTAACTGCTGTGTTTCCAGCCTCCCAAAACTAGAAAATAGCATTGAAGTACCTACTTTTTTCCCCTTTTTGTTAAAATCACCTGCAGAAAGGCAGAAACCATTTAGACCAAATTTGTAATTTTATTGAGAAGGAAACTGACTCTCAAGAAGATTGTTATTTGACTGAGTGAAAATGCTAAACTCATGGTGTTTAAATTTCTTTGATGATTTAATAAAATTTTATATTTATTGCTAATTATAAGAGTGATATATGTTCATTACAAAAAATCTGGAAAATAGAGAAAAAGATAAAAAATGAAATACAAATATCAATAATCTCACCATTCATGAAAAACCATTGTTAACATTTTGCTGCATTTCCTTCCAAATTTTTCCATCCACTAAACAATAATAATTATTATTGTTATTATTATCATTACAAATTGTGATTCCCCTTTTTTCATTTATTATTCTAACTTTAGTGAAATTTTTGAACATTAAGATTTAGGAAGGTGTCTCACCTGGGAGATCTCTTCACACTATAAGCATAATGAACTCTTGCAAGCTGCCCAGGGTAATAGCCATGGAGGTCCTTTCCTTGATGAGCAATGAATATACTAGTGGGAACAGTAAGGGGGTGAGAGAAAAGCAATTATTATGATTAGTTCTTTACAGAAGAAAACCAGCTGTGGTATCATAAAAAATACATTCAGTCTTTATCCCCAGTTCCTGGCACAAAGCTCATAAAATCTTTGGAATCTCTTGATAGGAGTGTCTTTTGTTATCCATTTTTCAGGATTTAGTTTTCAGAATTCATAAAGAAATATTTGACATGTCAGGTATTAGGTTCACAATATCAGAAAAAAAATACCAAGAGAATATATAAAGCCAGTGGGGCAAATGTTGATAATTGTTGAAAGATGGAAATGGATACATGGGGGTTCCTTATACTATTTTTTCTACTTTAGATATTTTTACAAACTTTCACAATGTTTAAAAAAACTCTGATAATTAAGTATATAGGGGCTAAAAATGAAGAAGCACTGTGAAGGTCAAAGCACAAGGTGCTTGTAAACCTAGAGGAGGGGCTGTAGCCCTGCCTGGGAGGGCTGGGTTGTGAGGACGTTTGGAAGCACAAGCATGAGTGAACGAGGTGGAGAGTGAGGGGAGGTCTTCTGAGGTGTGAGGTGAGCTGGGTGGGGTGTGTGCAGCTGAAACACAGTGCTGTCAGGGGGAGGGACCGAGGGCTAGTGGTGCCCAGATCTTACATTCTGAAATACATCTTCTTTTATTACTTTCCTTTTAGATTATGGTTATAGCATTATATTGATATTTTAAAATTACGTGTAGTTGGATTATGTTATTTACAGATTTTATTTCAGGAGAGTAGCAGGGACATTACAAAATATTTGTTGTAAACAAAGGGAGGGTTTGTCTGAAAGGTTGAGAACCACTGAGGTAGGTAATAGGGAATCTTCGTAGGATCTTTAAGAAGATTTACGACAAACGTAATTTTTATTTTAGAAAGATTTCGCTGGTGGCCGTATGGAAAGCAAATTTGAGGACAAGCTGACTAGAAGTAGAGAGACTGGTCAGGAGACAATCATAGTAATGTACTACGTGGGGAAGCTCTGAACTTTGTGGTGGAAATGTGGATGAGAGGAGAGGTCTGACTGAGATCACTGTTAAGAGAGAGTGTTGAGAGTGAAAAAGAAGGAGGGGTCCAAGACAAGGCTGAGGCTTCAGGCATTGGGGAGAAGGCTGCCATTCTCCAGGAAACAGAACACAGGAAAGTGACCCCTGTTGAGAGGATGACTATAGAGTCTGTGGTCTGTGGGGTCTTCTGGGACCTCCACAGGTTCTGAGCACTTGGTAGACGCCATAAGAATTCAAGAAGAGTCAGTAGAAAGTAGTGCATAGGTCTGCATGAAGTAGCTTGCCAAACATGTGTTGGGTGATGAGTGGAAACTTAAGCTATGCCTCCATTCCAACCAGCATTTATTGAATGTACGTAACATACTCTGCACACTGCTAGGTTCTGCAGATACAAAGGTGACTAAGAAGCAGGCCTTGTCCTCATAATGCTCTTTATGTGCTGAAATTGTGATCTGAATAAAGGGTCAGTGGGGCACAAAAGAGGGAGGGGTGTCTAGGGTTTGGGCAAGTAAATAGGATGGGGAAGAGGTTCCAGGTGAGGGGAACTATAGAAGCCAAGACTTCAACAGAGTTGGGATCAGCGTGGAGTGTCTGTGGACCAGTGGGGACCTTGCTGTCCAGCTCGTGCAAAAAGCAAGTGCTCTAAGCAGGGCGGGTCTGTCTGTCTATGCAAACAGGACCTCAGGGAGCTCTAATTTTCAGAAAAACCACAGGCTGTCTAGACCTGCCCAGCGTCTGGGATAATATGACTGATCCCTGAATAGTAAATAACAGCAGGGGATTAGGTCATAAGAAGAATTACTGGCACTGTAATAGGGAACAAATGACATTTCTGAGTGCACGGGAGTGGGCGATACAGCTTTCTTAGGCGCCCATCCAGTTTCCAAGCACTACCTTGGAAGGATTACCCTACGGCCACGTTATACTTTGTTAAGCATCCAGTTGGAGTTCCAGAATGACACTGGTTTCTCACAGTTGCTATACTGTTTGCACTAGGCTGTGTTTTGATGCTGGGTTCCTCCCTGGCATAAGTCCAGGCAAGCAGCCCAGGCACTGCTCCTAGAAGTGGTCTGTACAAGCCGTCTGAGAATGGAGAAGCCCCTCACCAGTACCAGGTAACATGCCCACCTCAAGTCCCTTGGGAGTCTCCCTGGGTAGGTTTTGGAGTGGAGAGAATGGGAAAGTGTGTAAGCAGGTAGGTGTTGGAGGGAGGGCTGGGTGGAGATGTGGAGAGTTTTGAGAAATGAAAGCATGATACATTTTTCCTCCAACTCTTTGGGTAGACTTTCCAAGTTCCCCCATGTGGCCTTCACCTCAAACAGGAGAAAGCTCTCGATTAACAGGTTAAAATGTCGGTTGTTTGGAAAAGAATGTGTACCTCTTAAGTGGCAATGCATGGCCTGGCGTGGCAGTCAGTATTCCCAGAGGCTGCACAGTACCCGGCCTCTCCCGAGGCGGGGTTGGGTGTTAGGCAAGATCGATTAATGGGTAAGAAAGCTGGGCTGGCCTCCAGACCTGGCCCAGGAGCCCCGCCCTGGACTCTGCCCGGACCCATTTTATTGACTTGGCTTACAAGATTCTTGAGTCAGCTGTAGAAAGCCCTTTCCTTCTCCTTGGGTGGGAGTAGGAGTCCAGGTGCCTCTAATTCCACCCTACAGTATTTACCAGTCCCTGACAGCTTGGCTCTTTGAGGTGACATGTTCGGTCCAGACAAGAGCAAACCCGTCCCCTGGGAGGGTGAATGTAACCGGAGCAGGATCTGGGCTTACCTGCAGGCAAAATCCAACATGCACAGGGGAAGATCCCTCTAGAGAATGAGGTGGTAGCCTGTGTCACAGTGACGATGCAGCCCTTGTGTCAGTGTTGGGCTTCATGCATTACAAAGCATCTTTACAGAGATGATCTCATCTAATTCTCACAGTCACCTTGCCAGGTAAACATTATTAACACCCCATTACAGAAAAGGAGACTGAGGCTCAGAGAGGTTAAGTGGACTCTCTAAATATCACTCAGCTGATAAATGCCAGAGGCATGAATCAAACCCAGTTCTCTAAACTCCATGTCACATCCAGAGTCATCTTTGTGTTTGTGCAATGACTTCTTTTCAGAAGAGTTCAGAGTTATTTTTGTGTGAACTCTGTGATTCTCTCACTGTGGGCAGATAGGAAGTAGATGTCCTGTACCAAAGGAATAGGAAGAGAAATAGACCCGGCAGTGTAACTGGAGGCTGCTTTCAGTTCAATAAAACAAGGGTTTTATGCAACGGAAGGCTTTGGTCCCATTTACGTTTTATTCTTGGGCCATCGACGAACTCAGAGAAAGAGTGAAACTACTTAGTTTCTGTCTGTGCGGTTGCATCCCATGTTGCAAAAGCATGAGAGTGGTTTGTTTTATCCCAAGAAGAGTAAATGGGTCCCCTCTGAAATTTGGGCTTGGGTTCCTTACTAAAGCTCTTCCCAAGCAAAAACCAACATCCTTCCAATCTTTTGGGAATTTGGAATTGCCTGTTTGCTTGGATTCTGCCATGAATGTGGGATTTTTTTTTTTTTTTACAACTTTCTCTAAACCCAAAGAAACTTCACTAGAACCTCTGGCAGCAGTTATCTCTTAATCAGGGAGCAAGCAGCAGGGTGAGGTGAGCAATTCCAATTCTCTAGGTGTCTGTCCACCTTGCTGCAGCTCTGGAGGTGTCTGTATTTGGAAGAACATTACCTGGGTGGGATCCCTGGGTGGCGGTCAATAAATTCTCGTAGCCGGATGGCAGTCATGATGGATAGGATTCTGAAAAAAAAATTAGAATGAAGTTTCATATTGCAAGTTTATATACATTTCCAGGCATGAGCTATCTAGTACTACGAAGTCTGGCTTGAAGGACCATCATAGGACCATCATAGCTTCTGCTAGACTATTTAGGGAAGGAAATAGACTCAAACAAAAAGAAATGGAATGCATAAGCCAATACATATAGACATGCTTTTCTTTAAAAATAGAAAGTACTGTGCAAGTTGGGCACGTAGCCTCCTTTCTCACCCTTCTTAGGGTGCCTTCCTACTGCATGAGCTTGCAGGCTAAGCACTGCATCTTCCATACTCCCTCACAACTAGAATTCTGGATATGAATTAGGATCCTCCAGTCGGATGTAATTGAGTGAGATTTGGAAGATGAAAACGAGACAGAGGCTGTTTCCTGCTGCTTTGACTTGTTCTACCAGCAAGGCGGTTATGACGATGTGGTATTTTTTTTTTCCAGCAGAATGCCCCTGTCCAATCTCCAGCTTTGAGGGTGTCAAAAGGCAATTGTGTTGAAGGCAGCGCTGAATGCTGTGTTCTAGTGTTCAAACACCAGCTTCGTGAGTGTGGAGAGGGGGCTGCAGTGGCAGTGCTGGTGGCTTTGGGACTAGGTTCTTGAACTCAGTTGTCTGGAAGCAGTTTCCTGATCAGGGCACAGGTAGCTGCTTCCATGATGGGTCAATTTTGTGAAGGTGTTCTAGAAGCTTCCTGGAGGCCTTCCCCAGAGCCTAACCCTCCAACCTTTCCAATGAGTTTGTAAGCACCTCATTATCTACATCAAACTCTTTCTGTTTCCTATACTGGCCCTGGATTTAAACATGTAATACATAATGTTTCCAGTCTAAAATTTCATATTGCATCTGATTATCTACTGGAGAGGACTTGCCACAGAAAAACCACTGCATCTAAGTATTCAGTAGAGAAAGAGTCTACAATGGGGAGGAAACTGAATGCCTGGGGGACAGAGGTGGGAGAAAGCCTTACTTTTTTGCAGTTTACCTTCTGTGTACCTTATGAATTTTGTACTATGTGTATATATTATGTATATACAAAGACAGTTGGGCCTCTGATTTGCATAAACATGGTGTAGCAGGAGAACATTGGACTGAGACCCATGTGACCTGTGGCAAATCATTTTCCCACGGGAGTGGACTGAAAGTTTGTGTCCCCCTGAAATTCATAGGTTGAAACCCTAATCCCAATGTGACGGTATTTGGAGGGGGAGCCTTTGGGAGGTAATTACATCATGGGTGTGGAGCCCTCATGAATGGAACTAGTGTTCTTATGAAAGAGACCCCAGAGTGCTCCCTGGGCCTCTTTCTGCCATGTGACGATACAAGAAGTCGGCAGCCTGCAACCTGGAAGGGGTCTCACCAGAGCCCGACCATGCTGGCACCCTGACCTCGGACTTCTAGCCTCCAGAAGTGTGAGAAAGAAACTTCTACTGTTTACGAGTCACCCAGCCTCTGAAATTTGTTATAGCAACCTCAACAGACTCAGGCACCCACTAAGTATATGGATGATTATGATATCTTTCTGGAGAGTTAAGTGAGGCAGTAATGCATGTGTGAGTGTTTTCTAACCTAAAAAGCATCTGTGAGAAAGGAAAATATATGCGTTTCTACTTATGAGCACGTATAATGTGTCAGGTAACATGCATGAACTCATATTAGACTCCCAGAAACCCTGTGAAGTGTTTATCACTACTTTACTGACAAGAAAACCGAGATTCTGAGAAGTAGAATAACTTCTGAGGAACCATGGTTAGAATCCTCTGGCTCCAGAAACATTTATCTTAACGACTATGCTATATCAAAACAACCACGGAGCCCCCAGACCATCAGCCAAAACAAAACTGGGACAACCCAAAAGAAGCAGTAACCAGGAGGGAGAAAGGATTGGAAAAAAGAGTGTGATGCCTCTCTCTCTTCTTTTTATAACTTGTTAACTTACTGTCCACAGGCCAGCTGGCTGCTTTATTTCACCTCCATGTTTTTCAAGCAACTTGAAAATTTTCAAACAAGATTATAACAGAACAGTTTGGCTATCCAACAGAGCCTGTTAATTACAAAGTGTGTTTTTACTTTTAGCACTGGTGTGCTTATTTAAAAAAAAAAAGATGGAAGAAAGAATGACGGAGAAAATCTGAGTAAACACAATTGAGTTCTCCAACTCAGAAACGTGACTGCTGGGATTTCATTTTACTAGAAGTGACATGCTGGAGAGAAGAATGCAAGATATTTAGGACATTTGTGCTCCTAACAAAGAAAACACCTAGTGATCCTTTGATGATAGAGTGATTGCTCAGTGCCTAGAAATTCTGAATCAGCACCGCAGGGAACACCAGTCCTGGGTGGCTGTAACTTGGCTATGCCAAAGAAACCCTTTCAGAGGAACACATTAATAGCCCACTTTGAGTCTAATCCTAAGCTTCCAGAATAATCAGGAGACCTTTTCTGGGTGGGTGACATTGCCATTCTGCACCTTTAGAGGATGCCTCTACCATGTGTATAGGGTACCAGATCACATTTTGTGTGGTTAGCTATCATCTCTTGAACACATAAGAAAATGTAGTTTGCAGTAAGATATGTCAGTGCATTTTATTTTAATCTTAAAAAGTAGAGTCATGTACCAAATCTGAATGTGACTCACTTATGAGCACATGTTAAACTTGCCATCATTTCTATACTCACAGCCAACACTGCACAACTGTTGTTAGAGGCACCATGAACAACATAACTTTTATCTCCTTTAAAATATATAATTTTTTAGTTGCCATAATAGAAGATTCTCCTTTTGATGTGCCCTTAGTAAAATTCTTCCAGTGCAAACATGAGTTCTATCTGTACCTTCATCCTACCTTTCATTCAATTTCATATTAATCTTGGGAAACCTTAAAGGTTTTTCTTTTTTTAAACAGAAATACAATATGCTCAGGGTAAATAATGCTATAAAATAATATTAAAACCACCCATAAACAACTATTTTCATTTTTTATATTTTATGTATATATACTCAGGTTCATACTTAAAAACCTGAAAACTCAATAGACATTCTATTTTATATTTTTGGGTTTTCATTTAACAATATTTCATGAAAAATTTTCCGCATCGCCACAAAGTATTCTTAATTCTAATATTTAGTGTTCTTTTGTGTTGTTTGGTGAGGCCCACCCATCACTCTATTTAAACAGTATCCTCTCCACTTCCACCCCTGGACTCCTTATCCATGCTCTATGCTTGATTTTTCTCCACAACACTCATCACCATCTGCCATACTGTATGTTTACTTAGGTATCTTGTTTATGTCTGCCTTCCCCATTAGAAAGTAATCACCATGAGGGCAGGGAGCTTTGTCTGTTGTGTTCACTGCTGTACTTCTAGGGCCAAAGATAATAACTGATACACTGTAGACATTTAATAAATATTTACTGAATAACTGAATGTGCCATAATCTATGAAACCCAGTCCCCTAATGTTGGACATTTTGGTCATGCTGAACATCTATATGTTTGATTCTATTGAATTTATTTCTTAGGATACATTCCTAGAAGTGAGTCAAGGTTTGGGCATCTTCATGGCTCTTACTTAGGAGGATTTTAGCCACTTTCAGTTATTAAGGCTGGACCCTAGATCACTATGGTTAGACTCCTAGGGCACAGACATTAAAATTTAATAATAGAATTTGTATTATGCTGATTTCAGAAGGTGAACTAAGGTAAATGAATAAAAGATGTACATTCAAGCAAACTTCCTCAAAGTTAATATTCAACATGCTGACTTCGGGAAAGAATATATAAGATTTATTTTGCCAACTTTCTCAGCAACTTTTTGGTATTATAGAATATATTATGGATCAAATCAAAATTTTATAAAATATAGTAACATAGTCAAAAACCTGATAAATTCTGCTTATTTATGGCAATATTTCTTAGCAAGCCATGAAGGAAATTTCTCAACCTGACAAGGAACATCCATAAAAACCTACAGCTAACATGACATTTAATGGTGAAAGCCTGATTTCTTCTTGAAATTAGGAACAAAGCAAGGATGTTACTCTCACCACTGCTACTCAACATGCTGCTGGAAGTCTGACTCAGTGCAATAAGGCAAGAAAATGAAATAAAAGCATACAGATGGGAAGGAAAGAAAACTATCCCTATTTGTAAATGACATAATTGTGTACAAAATCTCAAGGAATCTACAGATAAAGTTCCTAAACAAATAACTCTTTTTAACAAGATCATAGGATACAAAGTCAACACATAAAAAAATTATATTTCTATACTTTAAGTAAAAAATTAAAACCAAGATTTAAAATACAACTATTTACAATAGCTCAATAAAAAGAAAAAGAAACATTATGTATAAATCTAACGAGACATTTACAGGCTAGGTATTCTGAAAAGCACAAAATCCTGATGAAAGAAATCAAAGACCTGAGAGACACTGTGTTCATGGATTGGAAGACTCAACGTAGTAAAGATGACAGTTCTCCCCAAATTGATCTGATTTGTCTGGTTGAACTAATTAGCAGGATTTTTTGTAGATATAGACAAGCCTGTTCTAAAGTTTATTTGGAAATGCAAGGGAAATAAAATAGCTAAAATAATTTTGAAAAAGAGCAATCACATTCTGGTAGAAAGGGGATGGAAAAAAAACTAGTCCTCCACTGACAACCAGACATTTTACATATGTTCTTTCATTCAGTCCTCACAAGAGTCCTGAGAGTTGTTTGTTATTATCCTGAATTTGTAGAAGATGTTAAATTACATTTTTAAGGTCACATAGCCAGTAAACAAAAAAATCCAGATGTGCCTGACTCCAAAGCCCATCCTCCTTCTCCTCGAGCGCCACTGATTCATTGATTTACTCAGCAAACATTTACTGATCAACCACCTTTGCTTGGCATTGTACCAGGCACTAGGGAAAAAGCATTTAGCAAAAGGTATGTGGTTCTGCTCTCATGTTGCTTATGTGGTAGAGGAGTTGAAGTCAGATATTAATCATAGAGTTGCACGATCAATGTGAAATTAAAGCTCAGTAACTGCTAAAACAGAATCCTTTGACAAGTTGACTTTCAGGTAGTTGAGGGGCTGCATCCCTCCTTGTCTCTTTCGGAATTCTAAAGGAAAAGGCTCTAAGAATGGATAAGTCACATTTGCTTCTGGACATTTTCCCTGATATGAAACTTGTGAGAAGCTCTCCTTTTGGAGATGGGCTTTCTGAGGTTTAGAAAAAGATTTTAAATATTGACACCTACTTTTTATGGTAGGAAAGAGTTAAAAATAATATTTGTTAAATTAAAGTCTTACAACGTCAAGTGGAACCAGCAGCAATTACCTGATAAGTTAATTAGCTTGAGAACCTTAAGTAAATGATAACTAGCAAGTTATCATTTAATTAATCTGCCCAAAGAAGCGGCAGAGGCAGGATATTAGAGTCAGGGTCCCAAGACTCTGATGTTATTTATCTGGTAATTTTTGGAAAATTTGAGGAATAGTTAGGGAGTGGCATTTAAACTGGCGTACAAATGGCAACAATTTATTTTCTAAATGTAGTTTATAACACCAGAGTCCTGAGTGTCCCCTTTCCTTGGAGGTGTGGCACCAGTACTCATTGCACTGGGGGAAGTTGGGCCCCTGGGGAAAGCCATGCCCTAGTAATCTGACAGTGCAGAGAAGGCATGGGGGTGGATGGCTATCTCAGAATTCATATGACCCACCCTGACTAGGAGTATGACAGCAGCCTCGCTGACTGCCGGATTGCTCTGTGGCTAGGGCAATGTCTCCCAGCTGCTTTTGAGCATGTGTGTCATAAGAGGACATTTAGAAAATGGTTTTCAGTAACTGAGTTACTTTGACAGTCCCCTATTGCTTCTGTTTCCTCAGGAAGCCAGTGTTCCCAGTTCAGGAAGGTTAGTTACCCACTTGCTCTCTTCTCCTTCCACACCCCTGCACCCAACCCCCAAAATTCCTACCATGAATTCTGCTGCCTGAATGCTTTTTCCTTCCTCTTTTTCTAGTCTAAATTCCACCCATTCTTCAGGGCTTTATTCAGGTCCTTTACAATCTCTTACTAGCACTATGAGTTCCAAATGGTCCGTTGCCTGCCCCTGAATTCACAGAGCCCTTGATTAATTCTATTACGCATTTTGGTTCTCATTGGTTCATTGGTTTCTGAACTCATCTATTCATCATTTAAGAAAATGTTTAATGAGTGGCAATTTTGTGACAGGCCTTGAATAAGATTCTAGAGATTCTTCAAAGAACAAGACATGAGTTTCATACAGTGTCTTTCCTCTCAGTTAAAATTATGTAAGCTCCTGGATCTTGGAACCACGTTGTTTTGATGGCCTCTATCTTTACTCTCCTTGTCCTCCTACCACACTGTCTTGCAAAGTGTTCCCCATCAAAGGAAGTGCTCAATGCATACTTCAGAATGAATGAATAAATGAAAGAATCCATCCATCCATCCAACAATCAGTCCACTCAGTAATCTGGTAATCTAGTTAACAGTTTTTAAGCTTTGTTCTTCTTGTATCATAAAGAGCCAGATATCTTAATATAGGTATACTCTATTTCTAAGAAAAAAATGTTGATCTAAAACTCTTCAAATAATTCAAAATTGAAAGGTATGAATATTCAGTTTCCAAAAGAATTCTTGGCTTTACAAAATGGTCTACCACAAAGTTTCTTTAAATTGTGAGCTCCTGTCCCTAGAACATTCAAAAGGCAATCAACTATTTAGTAATGCAACAACTAAGTGAGAGAAGAGAGAAGTACAGGCAGTAACTGGTGTTACCTGCTTAGGCTGCAGTGGGTAGAGACCTCCTTGTTCTTAAAAGCAGTCCTCTGAAGACAGCAGTTATTTCAGCTGTCTCCTGGTGTTGTAAAGGCTCACTGCAGAGTTGTGGGACTTGATCCTTTTACATCACTCAAAGGGTATTGTGATGCACTACGGGTTAGAAAGTTTTGCTTGGTAATGCCTTTAAGGTCTCAGACTTATAAAAAGTAGAGATCTTTGGTCTCTGTGACAGCCCAGCTGCACATGAAAGAAAGGAAAAAAATTGGTGCGGAAAGGAAAACCGTGTGGCCAAGTAACCTGGACTAGTTAATCACTAGAATTTTCTTTTGTATAAAGATTATTCCAAAGACAACGTAAGGTCAAAGATCTGAGAGGTGCTGTATTGCAAGCACTACCCTTTGCAAGCTAAAATTGAGAAAGTAGGGGCTGGCAAGAGGGACAAATGAGTCTAGCTCTGCTTGGTCCAAGACTAGATTAAGCTCTATCCTGTTAGTACTGAAGGTATCAAAGGAGGCATTTAATTGGCCATCTGCCTGTCTTCTTTGGAAAAATGTCTATTCAGGTCATCTGCCCATTTTCTAATCAGACTGTTAGTTTTTTTTGCTACTGAGTTGTATGAATTCTTTATATAATTTGGGTATTAACCCCTTATCAAACATATCATTTGCAAATAACTTCTCCCATTCAGTAGGTTGCCTTTACATTTTGTTGATGGTTTCTTTCACTGTGCAAAAACTTTTTAGTTTAATTTAGTCTCATTTGTGTATTTTTGCTTTTGTTGCCCTGGCCTGAGGATCCAGAAAAATATTGCTAATACTTATGTCAAAGAGCATGCTACTATGTTTTCTTCTAGGAATTTTATGATTTCTGGTCTTACATTTAATATGTAATCCACTTCGAGTTTTTATTTATTTATTTATTTATTTATGGCTGATTGGGTCTTTGTTGCTGCACACGGGCTTTCTTTAGTTGTGTCGAGCAGGGGCTACTCTTCGTTGTGGTGCATGGGCTTCTCATTGTGGTGTCTTCTCTTGTTGTGGAGCAAGGGCTCTAGGCACGCGGGCTTCAGTAGTTGTGGCACGTGGGCTCTAGAGTGCAGGCTCAATAGTTGTGGTGCACGGGCTTAGTTGCTCTGCGGCATGTGGGATCTTCCCTGACCAGGGCTCGAACCCATGTCCCCTGCCTTGGAAGGCGGATTCTTACCCACTGCACCACCAGGGAAGCCCTGAGTTTATTTTTGAATATGGTGTAAGAAAGTGGTCTAGTTTTATTCTTTTGTAGGCAGCTATCCAATTTTCCCAAAACCATTTATTGAAGGGACTATCTCTTCCCCATTGTGTATTCTTGCCTTCTTCGTTGTAGATTAAGACTAATCCTGCAATATCTCCGAGGTATGCCTGTAGTCGTTCTGAGAGCTATGAGGTGATATTTCATTACGGTTTTGATTTGCATTTCCCTGGTGATTAGTGATGTTGATGGGTTTATTGCTGAGCTCTCTACTCTGTTCCATTGATCTATGTGTCTGTTTTTTGTCCAATACCATGTGGTTTTGATTATCATAGCTTTGTAGTATAGTTTGAAATCATGGCATGTAATACTTCCAGCTTTGTTCTTCTTTCTCAAAATTGCTTTGGCTATTCAGGGTCTTTTGCAGTTACCCACAAATTTTAGGATTATTTGTTTTAGGTCTGTGAAAAATGCCATTGGTGTTTTGATAAGGATTGGATTGAATCTATAGATTGCTTTGTGTAGTATGGACATTTTAACAATATTCATTCTTCCAATAAAAGAACACACAATATCTTTCTATTTCTTTATATTATTTTCAAATTCCTTCATCAATGTTTTATAGTTTTCAGATTATAGGTCTCCTGCACCCTTGGTTGTTTATTCCCAGATATTTTATTCTTTTTAATGCAATTTTAAATGGGATTGCTTTCTTGCTTTCTCTTTCTTTTTTTTTTTTTAATATTTATTTATTTATTTAGGCTGCACCGGGTCTTAGTTGTGGCATGCAGGATCTTCAGTTGTGACATTCGAACTCTTAGTTGCGGCATGCATGCGGGATCTAGTTCCCTGACCAGGGATCAAACCTGGGCCCCCTGCATTAGGAGTGGGGAGTCTTACTCACTGGACCACCAGGGAAGTCCATCTTGCTTTCTCTTTCTGACAGTTCATTATTAGTGTATAGAAAAGCAACAGATTTCTTTATATTGATTTTTATCCTGCAACTTTACTGAATGCATTTATTAGTTCTAATAGAGTTTTTGGTGGAGACTTTCAATATATAGTATCATGCCACCTGCAAATAGTGACAGTTTTACTTCTTTTCCCCAATTTGGATGACTTTCATTCTTTTTGTTGTCTGATTGTTATAGCTAGGACTACTAACACTATATTGAATAAAAGTGGTGAGAGTGGGCATTCTTGTCTTATTCTTGATCTTAAAGGAAAAGCTTTCAGCTTTCACAATTGAGTATGATGTTAGCTGTGGGTTTGTCATATATAGCCTTTATTATGTTGAGGTGTGTTCCCTCTATACCCATTTTGTTGAGATCTTTTATTATAAATTGATGTTGAATTTTGTCAAATCACCTATAGAGATGATCCTATGATTTGTACACACTTTGTTGAGAGTTTTTATTATAAATGGTGTTGAATTTTTGTCAGATGCTTTTTGTGCATCTATCGAGATGATCACATGACTTTTCTTTTCCTTTTTGTTAATGTGATGTATCACATTAATTGATTTGTGAATACTGAACCATTCTTACATCCCTGGAGTAAATCCCACTTGATCATGGTATATGATCCTTTTACTATATTGTTGAGTTTGGTTTGCAAATGTTTTGTTGGGGATTTTTGCATCTATGTTCATCAGGGATATTGGCTGTATTTTGTTTTTTTTTGGATTGTCTCTGTCTGATTTTGGTATCATGGTATGCTGGCCTTGTGAAATGAATTTGGAAGTGTTCCTTCTTCTTCAATTTTTTTTGGAATAATTTGAGAAGGATAGATATTAACTCTTCTTTAAATGATTGGTAGAATTTACCTGTGAAGTCATCCGAACCCGGGCTTTTGTTTTTTGAAAGTTTTTGATTACTGATTTAATTTTTTTTAATTATTAAAAAAACTTTTAATTTTGAAATCATTATTTAATTTTATTACTAGTAATTTGTCTGTTCAGATTTTCTATTTCTTCCTGATACAGAGATTGCATATTTCTAAGAATTTATCTGTTTCTTCTAAGTTGTCTAATTTTGTTTGTATGTAATTGTTTGTAGTAGTCTTTTATGATTCTTTGTATTTCTGTGGTGTTGGCTGTATCTTCCCTTACATTTGATTTTATTTATTTGGGCCTGCTCTCTTTTTTTTTCTCTGTGAGTCTGACTAAAGTTTTATTAATTTTGTTTACCTTTTTCAAAGAAGCAGATCTTAGTTTCATTGATCTTTTCTGTTTTTCTTTAAGTCTTTATTTAATTCCACTCTGATCTTTATTATTTCCTTCCTTCTACTAATTTTGGCCTTTGTTTGTTCTTCTTTCTAGTTTCACTTGATGTAAAGTTAGATTATATTAGGGATTTTTCTTGTGTCTTGAGGTAGGCATTTATCACTATGAACTTTCCTCTTACTACCACTTTTGCTGCATCCCACAGATTTTGGAAAATTGTGTCTCCATTTTTATTTGTCTCAAGGTATTTTTAAATTTCTTCTTTGATTTCTTCATTGACCCATTGGTTGTTTAGTAATATGTTGTTTAGTTTCCACATGCTTGTATTTTTTCCAGTTTTCTTCTTGTAATTGATTTCTAGTTTCATACAATTGTGGTCAGAAAAGATGCTTGATATGATTTCAGTCTTCTTAAATTTATTGAGACTTGTCTTGTTGCTTAATACACAGTCTATCCTGGAGAATGTTCCATGTGCACTTGAAAAGAATGTGTATTCTGCAGTTTTTTGATGGAATGTTCTGTATAGATCTATTAAGTTTATCTGGTCTAATGTGTCATTTAATGTCACTATTTCCTTATTGCTTTTCTGTCTGGATGATGTGTTCATGGGTGTAAGAGGGGTGCTAAAGTCCTCTACAATTATTGTACTACTGTCAATTTCTCCCTTTATGTCTGTTAATATTTGCTGTATGTATTTAGGTGCTCCTATTTGGGTACGTAAATATCTATGAATGTTATATCTTTTTCTTGGATTGACCCCTTTATTATTATGTAATGCCCTTTGTCTTTTGTTACAGTCTTTGTTTTAAAGTATATTTTGTCTGATATGAGTACTGCTTCCCCAGCTTTCTTTTTATTTCCATTTGTGTGGAATACCTTTTTCCATCCCTTCACTTTCAGTCTGAGTGTGTCTTGAGGCCTAAAGTGAATCTCTTGTAGGCAGCATATAGATGGGTCTTATCTTTTTATCCTCTCAGCCACCCTATGTGCTTTAATTGGAGCATTTAGTCCATTTACATTTAAAGTGATTATTGATAGATATTTACTTATTGCCATTTTGTTGATTGTTTTCTGCTTGTTTTTGTAGTTCTCTGTTTCTTTCTTTTCTTTGTCTCTACCTTTGTGGTTTGATGATTTTCTTTTTTTTTTGGTTTCCCAGTACATATAAAAGTTATATTTACACTATATTAAGTATGCAACAGCATTATGTCTAAACAAATGTATACACCTTAATTAAAAAATGCTTTATTACTAAAAAATGCCAACCATCACCTGAGCCTTCAGCAAGTCATAATCTTTTTTCTAGTAGAAGATCCTGCATTGGTGTTGATGGCTGCTGACTGTTCAGGGTGGTGGCTGCTGAAGTTTGGGAAGGCTATGGCAATTTCTTAAAATAAGAGAACACTGAAGTTTGCCACATTGATTGACTCTTCCTTTCATGAATGATTTCTCTGTAGCATGCACTTTACCCATAGTAGAACTTTTTTCAAAATTGGAGTCAATCCTTTCAAATATGGTTTCATGATTTTCTTTAATGTTATATTTGGGTTCCTTTCTCTTTATTCTTTGCGTTTTTTACTGTAGGTTTTTAGTTTTGAACCATGAGATTCATTAATATGTATGTATGTGTATATATATATACACACACACACACACATATACTTAGCAGTTTATTTTAAGCTGATAGTCACTTAAGTTCAAGGGCATTCTAAAAGCACTACATTTTTATTCCCTCCATCACATTTTATGTTTTTGATGTCATAGTTTACACTAAAAAAATTTTGCATATCCCTTTACTTGTTGTAGTTATAGTTGGTTTTACTACTTTTGTCTTTTAACTTTCATACTACCTTTCTAAGTGGCTAATCCCCCACATTTACTATGTATTACCCTTATCAGTGAGACTTTTTTCTTTCATATATTTTCTTATTTCTATTTATGGCCTTTTTTCTGCTTAAGCCCAGTTTAGTGGCAATGAACTCCTTAAGTTTTTGATTGTCTGGGAAACTCTTTATCTCTCCTTCAATTCTGAATGATAATTTTGCTGGGTAGAGTATTCTTGGTTGTAAGTTTTTCCTTTCAGCTCTTTACATATATTATGCCACTCCCTTCTGGCCTGCAAAATTTCTGCTGAAAAATCAGCCAATAGTTTTATGGAGGTGTCCTTATAGGTGACTAGCTGTTTTTCTCTTGCCACCTTTAAAATTCTCTCTTTTTCTTTAAGTTTTACCATTTTAATTATGCTATGTCTTGGTGTGGATTTCTGGGTTCATCTTCTTTGGCACTCTCTGTGCTTCTTGGACCTGGATATCTGTTTCCTTCTTCAGATTAGGAAAGTTTTCAGCCATTATTTCTTCAAATCAGTTTTCTGCCACTTTCTCTCTCTCTTCTCCTTCTGGGACCCCTATAATGCAAATGTTAGTATGCTTGATGTTGTCCCAGAGATCCCTTAAACTATACTCATTAAAAAACATTTTTTTTTTTCTTTTTGCTGTCCTGATTGGGTGATTTCCACTACCCTATATTCCAGATTGCTGAAATGTTATTCTGCATCTTCTAATCTGCTGTTGATTTTTTTCTAGTGTATTTTTTCATTTAAGTTATCGTGTTCTCTATTTCTGATTGGTTTCTTTTTATATTTTTTATCTCTTTGTTGAAATTCTCACTGAGTCCATCCACCCAGTGAGCATTTGTATGACCATTGCTTTGAATTTTTTATCAGGCAAATTACTTATCTCTGTCTCATTAGGGTCTTTCTCTGGGATTTTATCTTGTTCTTTAGTTTGGAACATATTTCTCTGTTCCTCATTTTGTTTGACTTTCTGTGTTTGTTTCTATGAATTAGGCTAAACAGTACCTCTGCTGGACTTGAAAATGTGGCCTTGTATAGGAGCATCCTCTGGGTAGACTGTGTGTGCTGGGTGGCTATGGCAGACTGGTTGGATCTGGAGTGGGTGTTGTCTGGGGGTCCTGGGGTATGCTGTGCTGAGCTGCCTTGGTGGAATGGCTGGAACAGAAATGGGTGTAGGATGGAGTCCAGAGTGCATCAGGCAAAGGCCTTTTTGAAGGGATGGCTGGAGCTGGAGCTCCAAACATGGGCCAAATTTCCCCAAGATGTGCTGAACCAGGGACACCCTAGTGAGAGGGCTAGAGCTGGAGCAGGCAGGGGCCATGGGGTACCAGGTGCTCTGTGCCTCAGTCATGCTGGTGAGATGGGTGGATCCAGGGTGGGTATGGACCAGGAGTCTCAGAGAGCTCTGCAACAGGCCTCTCTTGTGGGAGGACTGGAGTTGGAATGAGTACAGGCCAGTGGATTTCCCAGAGCACATTGTGCCTGGGCAACATTGGTGGGATGGCTAAAGTTGGAGTGGGAACAGGTTGGGTAGTCCTGGGGGGTACTTCTCCTAGGCTGCCTGGTGGATGTCTGGAGCTAGAGTGGACATAGGTTGGGGGTGTCCCATAGTACACTGCATCAGGGCCACCTTGGGGGATGGCCATAGCTGGTGTGGGCCAGGGGCCTGGGGCAGCTGGGATGGTCTTGGTAGACTGGCTAGACTGCCTGGACCATGTTCTTACCTGTGCTATCAAGGTGGAGGGGAGAGGCAAAAAATGGCACTCTCTCAAAAAATGGTGCCTCCCACCCCAGAGAGAGTTTCAGCAGTTCTCTATCCATTTGGAAGATATTCTAGGGTTAGCAAATGGATTTTCTTCATGTATAGTCTAGGTGCTCTTTAACCCTCTGTCTTTTTTTTGCTGTGTTAGGGTGGGCAAGTCTGCACGTGGGCCCCTTAGTGATATCCCTCCTCTTTGTAGGTCTCTGGGTTGGGGGTGGGGTTCCTAGTCAATACCATGTCTCTGCCTCTCCTACTCAGCTCTCTGTGATCCCTCTGTCATTTGTGTGCAGAAGCTGTTCAATCAGCCCTCAGTCCTTCCTCAGGAGGAATTGCTCTTTATGTAGGTCGTGGTGTCTGTGGGTGGAGGTGAGTTCAGGGTCTTCCTACACCGTCATCTTGGACCCCTCCCAAGCTAGGAAATAAAGTATTTCCATAAAGTTTCAGGTGGCACTTAGGAGCGACCAGGGGCTACATGGAACAAACACAAAATAGTTTAATACCAGAGTCTTGGTGACACAGCATTTTGTTGAAAGTAGACAGGTTAGAAAATTTAAATATAAGAACAGAATCAATCACTGAGCCAACACTAATAGAAATGACATATGGTTCTATTGCCAGGCATTGTGTTAGTTATTTGATACGTACCATCTCAGATCCCAACCTTGACCCTCGCAGGTAAACACCTCTGTTTGGAATGAAGGCTAAGAAAGGCTAAAGAACTTGTCTGAAGTCATACCACCAGGCTGTAATGAATCTGGATTTGAATTATGCTCTGACACTGAAGGGCAAATTGAATTACATTTTAATTAAAATGTGTTAATTCTTAATTTTGAGAATAATAACATGTTCTTTATGAAAGAAGAAAACCAACCAAACGAAAAATCCCCATGATATTCATGGGAATGTACCTAGCAATACAAAATAGAAAGTAAGAAAATGATCACAAACCTCACTATTCAGAAATTATCATTGTCCACAACAGGTGAACATCAGTTTTGACATCATTTTAAACATATAGACAGATTGCCATCAAGAGTTAGATAGCTTTATAAACTGAAATAATTTTAGAAAACTGGGATCATGATATACATGCCATATATCTAAAATATAAAAGTATAACCTAAGTAAATTTAAAAACATTTAACTAAAGAGTCAAATCAAAAATTGTGATGCCTGATCTCCACAGTATAAGAGGTCACATGGATTAGTCATCATAAATTCCTCTAAACAATAGGGACTGCTTTTGCATAAAGATGCTCACTGACATAAATTTCTTCAAGCTTGTGCCAAGCTTATTGACCTCTATACATAGTTTTTCATTCTCTTCAGCTTTAAAATGACCTCCAAATTCTCGCACCCACCCCCACTGAGTTTTTTGTAAATAACAAGCTAATGCTTACTTTTAGAAGAGTGTTAGTGAGATTGTCCTATAAAAATCTGGTCATAAAGCTCTCAGACTATCATTCCTATCAGGCTATCATAGTCTATCAGCTATGACAACATATCATATTGTCATTTGACTCTCTTCAATGGCAAAATATTGCTAGATCACCCTAACCACTATCCAGGGAAGCAATCACCCTCTCTTATAATACCCAAATCTTATCTTCAGTCATCTTCTCTCCACTTAATCTCACACTTCTTCCCTGGTGACATCAGTGAGTTCTGAGACCTTCTTTCCTCATCTGCACAGAACATCTAAATATTACTTTTAAATAATACCTGTTCTCATAATTCAGATAACATAGAAAAACATAATTAGGAACATTAATCAGAAATCCTTCAATCCAGGGACACTACTATTAATTGTTGACCTCATTAAATATATTAGTTATTATTGGGGTAGGGTGCCATGGTATATTTAGATTCCCATGAGGGTTGGCACAAAAGAAGCCTTGACTTCTAGTGACCCACACTTTATTCTAAGACAGAGCAGCTGTGCTGAGTATTCCTCACCTACTTTCCTGTTACATCCCTTTTCCTTGCCACCCTGACTATGGAGCCAGCCCTACAAGGTGGGTTCTCCTGCCATTCCTCTGGTCCCCTTGCTGGCTTTTTATACCACTCTGTTCTAAAGGTGCCTTTCAAGTGGATGAGCCTTTAGCCACAAAGAGGGTGAGGATCCCTGGAGTGGAGAATGTGGTGTCCTACCCAGGTTCTCCCCTTCAGGAGATGGAGGATGGGAGGCATTTTCACATCTGCGTAGACTGTATGTTGCCTCTTGATAACTTTCAGCTGAATCTCCCTCCAACAATTGCCCTTGACCAAAGAAGACTGCCTTCCAGACTTTAAGCTCCCATCAGTAGGCAGGCTACCTCCAATGGCTTGTCAATGTAAGGACACCTGGGCTCAGTTTGGAAAACTCTGAAGGGCCTGCCCAGCTCTAACGGTCCCTGTGGAGCCAACTAGCTGAGGTTGAATTGCTGTGTCTGAGTTCAGTTTCTCCCTGTGCCCAGTCCTGCTCACTTTGTTCCATTACAGAGCTAGTTCCTGAGACTCTTTCCCAATAAACCACTTCCATACAATTCTCTGTTGCAGAGTCTGTTTCCCAGTGAACCTGATTTAAAAGAGCTGGTTCTGGAAGTTGTCTGAGGAAACAGACTCTGAACTGAATTTTGGAATTCCATCATCCACTGGCAGACTATTGGTGAGGACATCACCACTGGTGGCAGGTGGAGCAGGGAGAGCCCCTGGCATTCTGTAGCAGAGCAATTGTTAAGACCTTCACTTACAGGATATGAGAGGAAAGGAATCCACTGGCAGGTGCAGTTTCTCAGGCATTGGAGAAGTTGGAGGAAGAAGTAATTATGAGAGTAATGAAATTGGATGGCTCTGGATGAGTACCACTGTGTTTTTTTTTTTTTTAAATTTAAAAAAATTTATTTATTTTTGGCTGCGTTGGGTCTTCATTGCTGCGCGTGGGCTTTCTCTAGTGCGGTGAGCGGGAGCCACTCTTCGTTGTGGTGCGTGGGCTTCTCATTGCGGTGGCTTCTCTTGTTGCAGAGCACAGGCTCCAGGTGTGTGGGCTTCAGTAGTTGTGGCACACGGGCTCAGTAGTTGTGGCTTGCGGGCTCTAGAGTGCAGGCTCAGTAGTTGTGGCGCACGGGCTTAGTTGCTTCACGGCATGTGGGATCATGCTGGACCGGGGCTCAAACCCGTGTCGCCTGCATTGGCAGGCGGATTCTTAACCACTGTGCCACCAGGGAAGCCCTACCACTGTGTTTTGCAGTAAGAGAGTGAACATCTGAGGGTGATTAAGCATTAATTTAGGCAAAATGTGAAATCAGAGGACTCCCCTCTGCAGCATATAGAAAGACCCTCATTTGCTGTGCCAGGAGGGCAGAAACCGATGAGAATCAGTCTCAGGACTTAAGTGTAATAGAAGTGAAGCCCCAGAGAATAGCTCCAACAAGTTTGCTATGCCAATGTCAGGGCCGTTGTTGGAAAGGAGTGGCAACCTAAGATTTGGGATGAGGAAAAAGAGTCAATGCATTTGAGAGCCTTGAAAACTCAGACTCATCTGAATTTCTGGGCCTGCAGAAGTGGCCCACTCCTCTCTTTTAAGGGTTTCTCTTCCTCTCTCGCTTGAAGACAATGCAGAGGCCAGCTTCCCTCTTCAGAATCTACGCATTTATCCTCTTCTGGCCACCGGAAAATACTTAGACCAGGTAACAATGTAACCTGCAGGGAAAGTGTTAGACCTGCTTAGAGAGAAACAAAATTGTGAGTCAAAAGAATATAAACTGAATTCTAATCATAAGGAAAGTTTAGATAAGCTTAAATAATTCCACAAAAGAACTGGCCTGAACTCTTTAAAAATGATAAAATGAAGGAAGATAAAGAAAAGCTAAGAAGCTCTTCTAGATTAAGAGCTTAAAGAGATAAGACAAGTAAAAGAGATAAGCTTAAAGAGATAAGACAAGTAAAAGTACTATGTGATCTTGGACTGGATCCTGGTCCAGACTGTAAAAGGGCTCTGCAGCCGAACCAGACTGCACCTGCTGGAGCCCCAGCTGAAAGCATTCAGTCCCACCCCAAGAATTTCCCTTGACTAAAAAGAGTTGCCTTTGCCCAGACTACATATTCTTCCCGGGGCAGCCCACGTCCAGTGGCTGGTTGACATGAGTGTACAGAAGCCCGGGCTCCTAACCCCAGTTTGGGATGTCTCTGAAGTTCCATTCTAGCTTTGGAGCTCTCCATGGCATTGGCTGAGGCCTCTGATGCAAGTGACACACAGTTCAGCGTATCCCTTTGTCAGACCCTGTTTCCTTCACTCCCTTATATGTGTGGCTACAGAAGCACACTCCAAAAACTTCCCCCAAACAAATTTCTATCACAGAGTGTGTTTCCCAGGAAACGCTACGTGAGAGGCCAACCCAAAGCTAAAAGGCCTCTCCCTTTAAAACCCACAATCTCTGCATTCTCCTTTGCTTCCATTCCAGTACTGTGGAGGGGAAGAGGAAGTGGTGACTAAAAAGTATTCCATTAAAAGAAGGCTTTAAAGAAGAAAAGAAAGAAAAAAAGAAAAAGTTTCTTCCCTGACCAAAAAGTTATTCTCAACTTACTGGTGCCATAAAATCTAACTAAAAATTCTAAAATTTTAAGAACTATCTAACACAATACTCCTCATTAACAGTTTAAAATTTTCTCTTTATCAGACAAATACTACATGAATGTTCCAAGGAGAACCTACCAGGTGCTCATTACTGCACTGGCCGCTGGGAGTGAGGAAAACCTAGGAGGGTTGGAGTCAAACACAGGCCAGAACTGCAGCTCTGCCGGTCAACTCTGCACCTTGGCTACAAAGTAGGGCAACAAAACCTACCGCGTAAGGGTCATTCACATCAGGATTATAGGAGATAATGCCTGTGGCAGCAGTTTGTTAGTTTGCAAAGGTTAGTTATAACTATATAGGACAGTATAGACCTCAAAAACTACTTAGACTTGGATGTTTCATTCTGACTCATGAATCTGTCCTTTAAGACAATTGCATATTGGACACTTTTTCAGATATTTTATTTAGAAAAATTTCAAACTCATTGAAAAGTTGAAAGAATAATACAATGAGCATCTATATGCCTTTCACCGAGTTAGAGCAGTTTTTAATAATTTATGAAGTTATATAAATTTTTTTCTGAGTCATTTGAAAGTAGACATCATGACACTTTAAACATTTCAGCATGTGTTTCCTAAGAATAAGGATATTTTCTATTGTAAAAAACTGAACAGAAATCTCAATCAGAGTCTAGGTACCAGGAAGGGGAAGCCCTCAGGCTGTGCTAGGATAGCAGAGCCCAGCAGAGGAAAAACAAAAACTCCTCTTCTTTCCTGGCAAGGACTCAGCCAATGAAAGCCATGGACACTTTGTTTACTGTATAAACGCTTTTTCCCCTCTATAAAAGCGTTCTCCTTCCCTTGTTATGGGGGGGACTCATGTGGCTCGCCATGGTTGCAGACCCGGAAATGCAATTCCCATTGATCTTGAATAAACCATCTTTGCTGGAGAAATAACTGGTGTCTATTTATTTCAGGTCAACACTATTAACCCCAGTATGTTGTCTCACCTAAGAAAAGTGACACTAAAAATTCTACAGTATCATCTCATATACAGTCCAAATTGACTCAGAAGTGTTTTTGAAAGCTGATTTTTTTTTTTAATGATTCAAAAATCCAATCAAAGTTAACACATTGCATTTGGTTGTTATGTCTCTGGTCTCTGCTAATCTATAACAGATCCCCTCAGAATTTTGTTCGCTTTTTATGATAATGACTTGTTTTAAGGGTCCACGTTAGTTGTCTCATAAAATGTCTCACGGTCTATTTTTTCTCATAATTGGATTTTAAGCATTTTTGGCAAAAGTACCACATATGGGATATTGTGGCGTATTATATACTTTTAAAGACCTGACCAAGATGTATGTCAATCATAGCTCAATAAAGTGATTTAAAAAAAAGACCTGACCAAGAAGTTAGATAAAGTTCTTTCGGTTTTAGGTTACAAAAATGATTACTATTAACTTGATTAAAAAATTAATTTCTTAGAGTAGATTATAAAATTGAAGGAAGGATGAGAATCAACAAGCTTCAGGAAGGCAGGCAACAGGACAGGTCTTGGGACCCGAGAAGCAGGGGTTCCTGGTCCCCTGGGCACTGAAATTGATACGACAATGACAGAGCCCATCTGTCAGGGGTTAGGATCACATAGCATGTTCCCAGCCACTGGGGAAATAGGATCAGGCAACCACTCCAACTGCTTTCTATTTACCTGATGATGGCAATTTACTGTTATATGAGGCTTAAGTAAAAATGCTTTTCTTTTGACTTGTGGGATCTTAGTTCCCTGACCAGGGATTGAACCCGGGCCCCCAGCAGTGAAAGCCCAGAATCCTAACCAGCGGACCGCCAGGGAATTCCATAAAAATGCTTTTACTTGCTTTATTTGTTTGATTGTCTCAACAGACCAAGAGAAAGGAAAGTCTGTGAAGAATCCCAAAGCAATAGAATGTCTCCTGAGTCATAAAATCATTTTATGCATCTTGCAGACTGAATGAACATGTCACCTCAAAAATGTAAATGTTGAAGCCCTATTCCCCAATGTGATGGTATTTGGGGTTGGGACCTTTGGGAGGTAATTAGGGTTAGATTAGATCTTGAAGGTGGGGCCCCCATGATGAGTAGAATGTCCTCTTAAGAAGATGAAGAGAGAGAGAGGGAGAGAGAATCTCTGTATGTGCATGGAGGAAAAGCCATGTAAGGACACCGTGAGAAGGCAAATCAAGAAGAGAGCTCTCAACAAGAAACAAAATAGCTAGCACCTTGATCTTGGACTTGCCAGCTTCCAGAACTGTGAGAAATAAATTTCTATTGTTTAAGCTGCCCTGTCTGTGGTATTTTATCATGGCGGTCTGAGCTGACTAAGACAATACATCTTGTTAGTTTGCCTTCCAGCTATAACCCTCTGCTCCCTGATTAATTTAGTCACTGAAGGCCCAATCACCCAGGCCATAAATCTGGGAATCACCTAAGAATTCTGCTCTCTCAGCTCTCACCTCTAGTATCTCACTAAATGGCTTCAGTTCTTCCTCTCATTACGCTGTCCTCACCTCCCCCTCGACTTCGGTGCGAAGGATGGTGACTCGAGCCTAGGGGCTGCCCCCTCCACCTCCCATCCCCCTTCCTTCTTGGCTAACACAACCCCAGTTCTGTTAGGGTGGCAATGGGCCCAGCCCCAGTGGATGATTCATGACTGACCACAGCCAATGGTGACTTTTCTGTCCTTCCTCACAGCTTGGAGTGGGCTTGTGACATGGTCGGGCCAGTGGGACACAACAAAGTCTGCTGGGGTCGCTGAGCAATATTTTCCTCACTGATCAAGAAGACATCTTTTCCCACCCACCCCTTCCTTTCTTCCTGATGGAGAACACACGTCTGGAGCCCAGCAGCCACTTTGTGGTCGACGAAGGCCGTGCTGTCACATGTGCTGCCGCCTGGATCTAGAACACTTCTTCTGCTTTGTCTGTCTGGCTGATTGTGATTCATTATTCATCTAGGGAGCCTCCCCACCCACCTGACCTTGTACATACCTGGTCACTATGTACTGTTTACTTGTGTCTCAGCCCACGTACGCCTGATGTCGGCATGTATCTTCTCTTTTTTGTTTTTCATTGGAGTCAATTTTTTTTTTAATGGATTAGTCTTGGTTAATAATGTCTTATTTATTTATTGGTTGAGTTGGGTCTTTATCACTGCACGTGGGCTTTATCTAGTTGCAGCGAGCGGCAGCTACTCTTTGTTGCGGTGCATGGGCTTCTCACTGCGGTGTCTTCTTTGGTTGTGGAGCATGGGCTCTAGAGCGCAAGCTCAGTAGTTGTGGCGCATGAGCTTAGTCGCTCCACGGCATGTGGGATCTTCCCGGACCAGGGCTCGAACCTGTGTCCCCTGCTTTGGCAGGCGGATTCTTAACCACTGCGCCAGCAGGGAAGCTTCTCTTTGTGAGAAGCAGCATTTAGTTAAGAGCAAGAAATCTGGCCTTTCAAAGCCTTGGGTTCAAATTCTCACTGTGCTACTTTACCAGTTCCATTGGTCATTTCTTAATCTCTAGGCCTTCAAGTTTCCTTTTGTTTGAAAAGTGGCAATAATAATATTATATATATCATAGGATTTTTGTGGAGAATAAAGAATACATATAAAATGTGTAGCATGTACCTGGTACATGGTAACTTCTCATCAGGCATTAATTACTGTTGATATTTCTGCTCTGGTACCTACACAAAATCACTCACTAGATGAATGAGCTCTGATTCTTAATTCAGTTCTGAACTCCTGACTCCAAGTTCAGTGCTCTTTTTAATGGACTGCAGTTTGGGGGAGTTAAAGAAGCAAATGCTTTGCTGATATCTTGGGCTCAAGTGTGCTGCTGTTGCTGGCTGTGTAGTGACACATGCATATGCCTGGTGGCATCACTCAGACCCAGATGTGACTTGGTCATCTGGCCACTTAGAATCTAGACGAGATTGCATCCAGCCCACAATACCATTACATGAGGAAGTCCAAAGCCCTCTCAAGATTTCAGCAAATTTGGGGCTAGAGAGGTAGCAGGGGGTGGTTATGTTCTTATGTCATTTTCACTTTCAATTCCAGCTTCTTCAATTTATGAGTATTATAGAGTCTCCTATTTGTACCCCAATATCCATTCTGTCCTTCTTCCTCCGTAATAAAATCCTCCATTTTTAGCACAGGTCAGGATTGACTCAACCAAAAGCCATATAATTTCTCAGTCTCCCTTTCATTTGTTCAAGAAAATATATATCAAGATTCAGAGACTACAGCTGGAGCGCAAAGTGGAAAACTTGTTCTCTCCGGCGAGGAACCCGATCCAGCACAGTTCTAGGCTCTGGGGATGAGGTTTGGGGGAGGAAAAATATAGTAGAGTTTTTAAAGCCCAAAGAGCAAGTACTGCTTCTGTCTCATATTAGAAAAATCAGTGTCTGAGGCTGCTGATTGGCTGGCAACATTTAGGTTTGTTCATTAGGTAAGTGTTGAGCAGGCTGAGAGCTGTGGTGTATATGAGGGGTACCTGCCTTGGGATCACGGCCTCCAGTGGCCTCTGACTGAGAATTATAGTGCCCAGTGAGGTCTGCACCAGTGTCAGAAGGCTGGGTGGCCAGGTGAACGTTTGTGCATCTTCGTGTGGCCATGCATCTAATTCTGGCCAAGTAAGTGCAAGTGGAAGTGTTTTGTGCTGTCTCTGGAAACTATCTTTAAAGAAAGAGCCATGGCCTTCTCCTTGCTATTGGATAAAAATGGAGGTAAGACACAGGGATTTGAGCAGCCCTGGGACCCCATGATGGAAGCCAGGCATCTAGGACGGTGGAACAGTAAGTTCGAAGAAGCTCTCTCCCTCCTGATTGTGGAGCCACCAAAACAACCCTTGACTTTGGACTCTGTTTAGGTGAAAGCACACTGAGCTTCTGTCTTTTTAAAGCCCATCTCTGCACAGCCAAACCGAAATATGTGCTGAGCAGGACAAGATCCATCTTCCTTAAAGGCAATCTTGTTTTTCAATAGGATTTTCCCACCCACTCACTCCTCTTCATTCATTCATTCTTTGAAAAGTGTTACGTATTATATACTAATACTTCTTTCATTTTATACTTAGGAAAGGACAGGAATTTGAGTACAAAAACAGTGGCACTGGGAAAAAGCCAGATGTTATTGTGACTAACATCCTTTTTTAGTTCCCAAGTCTAATGTGGCCTGTAGGAAGCAAGGATTGACTAATAACTTGGTTGTCACAACACAATCAGAGTTTACAGTCATGTTTTTAGAGCTAATAATAACCATGGTACGATATGAGTATTTGTACTGTTTTATTGTGGAAACGTGTTTTGTTTCTCCTCCTTTCTTTGCAGCTCCACTGAGCATGACAGACAAGTGCAGATATTTTTCCTTGCCTCCTACGAGGCTTTGAACACTGGGTCCAGTGTTTCTGATGCTAATCACTTGGACTTTGGCTCTTTGCTACGATGTCATTGGAAAGTGGCAAGACCCTAGAGAGAAATGCCACAGATGGGAACCTGGAACGTAGGCCACTGTCAAAATTAAATTTATGGAAAAGAAAGAAATGCAAAAACATTTGTTTACGTAAGTTTTAGAATAAGAGTCATACTTGCTCTGTAACTTCCATTTGTTGAGCACTTACCACAAGCCTGACATGTTATAAAGTAGTTTTTAAGATTATTTTTCTTAATTCTCACAATGATACAAGGTGGGTAATGCAAAATTCATTTTACAGTGGAAGCAAATGAGGCCTGAAAACATTTAGTAACTCACCCATGGTTACACAAGCAGTAAAGGTAAAGGTAGTCTCTGAACCCAGGTCTGCATGACCCCAAAGCCTTGCTTTGAACTATCATTTTCCCCTGCCTCCTTCGAGCATGCTTTGAGTACAGTGGGTATACTGGGTCAGAAGACCTGGGTTGGCACTCAGTAGCACTCTGACTTTGGGTGTATTTAAACACTCTGGGCTTCTGTTTCCTCATCCAACAGCATCGTGTCCTCCTGTGCCCATCAGTGACAGGACATCATTGTCCCACAGCCCAGTCCTCCTGCTTCTGAGGTTTCCCATCTTGTAGTCTCATGTGATGACTGACTAATGTGGAGAAAACTCCTGGGAGGATTTTATTGGGCAACGGAATAGGTGGTGTTGGGAGGTTCCAGCAGGAAGAGAAGGAACTGCAGGTAAATCACGATTCCTCTCCCACCTCGGCTCCCTTGGACCACAGCCATTGTCCTGGAATTGGGTGACTCAGTACTTGTGGTGGGAGACAGGGCTGAAGTTGCCAGAGGAAACCAAACAATTCTTATTTACCGAACTGTCAAAATCCTATCATTGCAATTAAGGAGGTAGGCAATTAACTGTGTCTTAATTATGGCAGCTGCCACTTCATCTGAATGCTGTAATTTGCACAGAGAATGGGAGGAGACTTTAAATTAATGTGTGTCTTTAAACAACGAAAAACACTGATGGAGCCTAAAGAAAATTGTCAGCGGTGGTCGCAGAGGCCCCTCCTGAAAAGAGGCATTGTTATAAAATATGCTTACAGAACACCACAATTTTCCTCTGCCTTTGTTGCCTAATGGCTGCATTCTTAATAAATGCCCGAATGACATTATTATATCCCATTTTGTATACAATACAATTCAGTGATTTTAATAGCAATATCATCTGCGAAACCCTCTGCAAGTGTCATCTTTTTTTCTTTATTTTTTAAAACTCAGCTTTAAAACAAAGATTTTAAAACAATGAGTCCAGACACATGGATAGAGAAACAAGCTTTTAAATTTAGGATTTTAAAGGGCAGTCAGATCCGCATCTGTACAACCACACCCTGAGGTGAGTTTTATCATCACATATTACATACGAGGAAACTGAGGCTCAGAGCAGCTAAGAAACTTGCTAAGGATCACAGAGCAAGCTATGAAGTGGCCAAGCCCAGATGCGACTCCAGAGTTTGCTCTTTTCCCAAAAGCTGGTTGACAGAACGAGGTCAAGGTACCACAGGGAGGGACCCCAAACAGGGGAGAGGACAGAGCTGTGGCAAATCTAAGGTGAGCAGCACTGGGAAGTTGCTGGGTGTCAGGGAGGGCCCTGGCAGATGGGGCCAGACTCAGCTGCATTTAGAGCTGTGCTTCAGTCCCTGGGAGGCCCCAGAGTGGAGTGGTATGGGCATAAAGCTTGCAAGCCAAACTGACGGTGCTTCAACCTCTGCTCCTCCATTTCCGAGCCAGGTGACCTTGGGAAATGTCTTTACTGTCTCTGAGTTTCAGTGGCTTCAATGCTCTTCATCTGCATTTGGGGATTAAATCAGCTTTGCACAACTGCTATGAGGATAGAAAGGGATAATGCATGTCAAAGGGATAACGCGGGCACACAGAAGCCACCTGGCAAATGCTATCTCATCCTCCTCTTCCCAGAAGGGGACCCAGCTCAGATCCGGGAGACATGGGTGGTGGTTGTGGGGGGATTTTCTGGGCAGATGCCAGAAAAATTAAAAAATCCAGGAGCTTATGATAAGAAGTAGACCATGTGTTGGGGGAGGGAGACTCGGTCTAGGAACAAAGCCATGATGCCCAGTTAGCATCTCCAGGACCAGACCAACATGGACAGCAAGTACTGCAGACTTCATGTTGAGTTGAATCCGGGAGTTGGGTTCGAGGCCCTCCTGCTTCAGGTCAGAGTGAGTCCTTGGACCTTCGCGTGACACTAAATGGCTTAGCTGAGGGGAGGGGGAGACACTGAGTGTGGGGCTGAGCAGGTGCCCACATCAGAAAGCCAGCTGCGAGGCCCTGGGTCTGGGTTTCCCCTTGGCAAGCCCTCTCGTCTCAGTCCTTGCGTCAGAGAGATTATGACAGCGGTGGAGGAGAGAACTGAGTGAGGCGCCGGGCCCTGTGACTGCGAGCCACCCCACCTTAGCTGGCTAGGCTGGGTCAATTGCTTCTCTTGTCTGATTGAACTTTGACCTCTCTTCCAGAAAGGCAGAATTTTCAATACAATATAATAATTTAGAGATAAAATTACATAACCGTAGAGTTGATGCCGTAAGTACCTTCACAAGAGAGTTGAGAGTTACAGACAGGAGCCTCCCTGACCTTGCCGACAATGGGCCCTAATCCTCCACGGCCTTACCTGGCTTTCCTCCTCACTTCTCCCACCAACGTCAGCATCCAGGAAAAGAACTGATGTTTATCATCTGGATCCTAATGTAATCTGAGGTTTGGCTTGCCTCTCCCAGAAGAATGAGCATTTTACCCTCTCCATTTGTAACCCACATAATTACAGAGGATCACTCATCTAACCACCAGCAGACATGCTTAGCCAGGAGACGGTGATGCTCTGTCTCAGAGAGTTGCTAGTAGTTTCCTAGAGGGGAGGGCGGAAGATGAAAGAACACAAGGTGGTGGTGGCACAGGGGGTACAAGACAGACTAAGGGCCAGGGGGATCATCCCAGTGAGCCCCGCTGTCTTAATAACTGATTTTCTTATTCTCTAGTTGCAGGAGTTTGCCACACAGGGAAGGCAGACTCTGCACCTTGTAAATCTTGTATATCCAGATTCAACACAGAGGCAACAAATGTTTACAGGCTCCAGTCAACTGAAATTAATATTAGGCAGACTCTAGGGTCCCTGCCCATCATGCTGTCATTTGGCCCTATGAAGCCACCTAAAAATCTCCCTTGCCCTTACAGAATCACAGAAAGTAGAGCTGGATGAACCTTGGAGACCATTTGGTCTCCAAAGAAACTGCTCAAGACCAAAGTAAGGTTTGTTCATTCATTCAGAACTTCTTACTGGAGCACCTAGTGTGTGCTGGGCATGGTGCTAGTTACCAAGTATACTGTGGTTACAAAACAGGCTGCAGGCAGATCTAGAGCAAATCCTCATCTCTTGACCTTGTCTTTTACTTTTTCATAACCCATGGGAAGGCCGGTGAGCCCCCTGAGCCCCCTAAGTGTTCTCTCTAAGGTGTTTTGTAGAAGTAATTTAATGAGAGTCTCAAGACAGGAAAACCACTTTTGCCTGTTGTGAGTGAAGAACTTGGAAAGAGACCAGGAGAGGAAGTAGAAGGTTTGAGAAGAGTTAAAGACTCTCCAAAACAGTGGTCAGAAGACTCAGGACCCTGGAAACGAGGAGCCAAGCAGATGGGCAGAAGCGAGTGGGAGCGGTCAGGAGCCCGTGGAGGGTGCCTCCCCGGCAGGGCCGGCTGCAGCTCAGCTCTGCGCTGTTGCTGCTGTTGTGGGAAAGTGGGCCCAGTGTACCCAGTCTTCCAGATTTTCCAGAGAAAACAGATTTCTAATGGGAACTTTACTGACTTCCAGTACCCTGAGCAAACAGAACAAAACATGGAGTTGCATTTATCCTATCAGCCATCCATGCTTGTTCTTGCCCCTATGAATCTCAGATTTAAAAAACTACTTAGACGCATCAAAGTACAACAGATTACCGCTCCTCTTCTTTAATCCCGTTCTGTATTTCGTGTAGTGTTTTATTCTTTGCTTTAAGAAAGGTCCCCAAGTTAATTATTCACAGTGATGTAATTGAAAATTTTAATTCAGTGGTAGAACTCCATTAGCAGAATCCATTCCAGGGGGTACACTGGGGGGCCTTCAACAGCTGAAGATGTGGGGCCTCAAATGCCAAGGAAAGCTGGGGTACATGTTCATGTGAAGAGTATTGTCCTGTCCTGCTCTTTTCTCCTCGGGCTCCCACATTGCCTCTTGGCAACGAGAAAGCACCCAAGGAAACCCTATCTGTTTCATAGACAAGGAAACTTCCGCTGCTTCAGAGCTTTCTCTTCACCTCTGGAGACTGTCACTCCCAGCTGACCACCGGGGCTCCCAGGGCTGGGGTGTGCCTTGCTGCTGGTGCCCCGGGAGAGGTGATCCTGGGGAACAGGTGTGGCCCTCATCAGTCAAGCAGAAGAATGCGGCTTGTCTAGGGCATCAAGGATTTTAAATATTTGCAGAGTTCATCCATTCTTCATTTGTGAAGCTAAGAGTACTATTTTTTAAATGCTTTTTAGCTGCAGATATGGAATTTAGGTAGTCTACTGTGAAAATTACTTGCTCATGGTCACTCCTTACAAGAAGCAGTGGGTGCTTAGAGATGGCTGCTTCTGTTAACTGACCTGCTGCTGTCATTTCAACATCGTTTTTGAGTCCTTCATTGTCTGCTGAATAAAGACCAGACTCCTTCATCTGACATTCCCGGTCCTCCATCAGCCAGCCACAGTCTCATCTAAGGCCAGCTCTTCACAGACACCATGCTCCAATCACCCCAGACTATTTGCAGTTCCCTGAACACATTGTAAAGCTTGTTTCAGTGCTTTTATTGCTCTAACCTGATATGCCCTTCCTTTCATTTTCCAGTTATTAAATTTCACTTATTTGCTTCCTTAAACAGAGTTCTGGGATTACAAATATGAATGAAATGTGGACCTTGTACTGCAGAAGTTAGAATCTAACTAACTCACAGACATAGAAAGAAATAAGCTCTCTCCACCTGACTAACTCATCATATTCCTCAGGGCTCCTATATTCCTGTCCACTGGAAAGCTTTTAATGACCAGTAAAGGTTGGGTCATGTGCCATAATTATCATAGTAATTGCCTAATTTCCCCCCACTAGGCCCTAGGCTTTTTGAGAGAGGAGATTTTTTTTATTCATAATGGCTCTTTCAGTGCTTAGGAGAGTGGTTGTTTGATATATGTTTATTGGACAGAAGAATGAATGAATTGTTAGGCTAGAGGAAGCACATGGTACTGGGAGAACAAGCAGCGGGCACATTCATCCCAGGCATTAAAGCCAGAGAACATTGCCCAGAGAATGCCTAAGCTGAGTTCAGGGAGTGACCAAAGGTAAGAATAATCAGTTAAGGACTTTGGATTTCTGGATCCACATGTAATGTGCTTGGAAACTGCCACTCACTCCACTGTGACAAGTGAAAAGCTGAACAAACTGAGAAAACGACAACTCTTCTTAGATGCATAAGAGACGTGAAGTCACAGGGCAGCCTGCTGCCTCCAAAACTGGAGAGGCAGAAGGTGAATACGGAGAATCACAGCTCACTGGAGCAGAAACTCATGAGCACAAACTTCACGGGAACCAGTGCCGGAGTAGCAAAACCTGAACTGTAACTGACAAATTACTGAGGGCTCAGTGTGGACAAGTAGGAGAGATACAGACTCCAGGGGGACCCAGTCATAAAGGGGTCCCACAGTTTTGTGAATATCAGAGAAAGATCCTCACATGCTTCTGGCAGGTTGCTGGGAAAAGGAAACATTTGAAAAACACCAGAGCATTTTGTTCTTCTTAGCAAGGCTTGAGAAAATATTTTACCAGAGCCTAACCTGCTGGGATATTACTAGAGCCTAACTGACGTGGAGGAAGGGAAATACCCAACTCCTGCCCACTCTAGGCATCCTGTCCCCGCTAAGAGGGAGGGACTGAGAAGCACTGGTGAAGTGCATAGTCTGCGGTGCAGGCTTACTGAAACTACTGAGACCCAATCATAGGACTGTAGACCACTTCCCTTCCCCACCACACTTCACCACCACACTACTAAAGGCCTACAAACAGCAGTTTCTTTTACCTGGTATATCATACCAGATGTCAAGGAAAAAAATGACTAAACTTATTAAAAAGTAAAAAACACAGTTTGAGGAAACTGAACTAGTATCAGAAACAGACTCAGACATGGCAAGGTTGTTAGAATGATCAGACTAGGAATTTAAAACAACTATAGTTACAACGTTAAGGGATCTAATGGATAAAGTTGAGAGCAGTAAATAACAGATGGGCAATGTAAGTAGAGAGGCGGAAATTTTAAAAAAGAACCAAAAAGAAATGCTGGAGATCAGAAGCCCTATAACAGAAATGAAGAATGTCTGTGGTGGACTTATAAGTAGACTAGATATGGCTGAAGAAAGAATCTCTGTGCTTATATGGCAATAGAAACCTCTAAGACTAAAAAGCAAATAGAAAAAAGGCTGAAAAAAGCAGAACAGAATATTCAAGAACTGTTGGACAACTACAAAAGGTGACATATATGTAATCAGAACACCAGAAGGAGAAGAAAGAGAGGAATAGAAGAAATATTCAAACAATAATGACCGAGAAACCCCCTAAATTAATGTCAGACACCAAACTGCAGACCCAGAAAGTTCAGAGAACACTATGCAAGATAAATGCCAAAAAACTTCACCTAGACATATCATATTCAAATTACAGAACATCAAAGATAAAGAAAAAAATCAAAAGATAAAGAAAGAAGCCACAGGTGAACAAAAAAACACCTTACCTATAGTGGAACAAAGATAATTACACTCAACTTCTCAAAAACCATGCAAGCAAGAAAAAAGTGGAGTGATATATTTAAAGTACTGAGAGAAAATTCTAATCTAGAAATATGTACCCTGTAGAATTATCCTTTAAAAGTGAAGGAGAAATAAAGATTTTTTTTTTCAGACAAACAAAAATTGAGGAAGTTTTGCCAGTAGGCCTGCCTTGCAAGAAATGTTAAAGGAAGTTCTTTAGAGAGAAGGAAAATGATATAGATCAGAAACTTAGACCCACATAAAGAAAGGAAGAGCACTGGAGAAGGAAAAAGTGAAGGTAAAATACAAATATTTACTTTTCTTTTTCTTTATTGTTATAAAAGATAGCAGTTTGTTCAAAATAATAATAGTAACAATGTACTCAATTATATATGCCTATATTTGCATATATATGTTTATATATACACTTAGGTATATATGCTTATATGTGTTTATATATAAGTGAAATAAATTACAACAATGATACAAGGAATGGGAGAGAAGAATCAGGGTTATTTTATTATTATTAGGTACTTGCACTCCTCATGAAGCTGTATAGTGTTATTTGAAAGTAGAGTTGGGATATTTGTAAATGTATATTGCAAACTATAGGGCAACAACTAAAATTTTTTTTAACAAGAAGGATAACTGATATGCTGAGAAAGAGAGACAATGGAATCATATAAAATGCTCAGTTAAAACCACAAAAAGCAGAAAAAAGGAGTGGAGGACAAAAACAGGAACAAAGAACCAGGGCAACCAACAGAAAACAGTAACAAACATGTTAGATAATGATCCAACTATATCAACAATCACTTTGAAAGTCAATGGTCTGAATGCCCCAAATGAAAGACAGAGTTTGTCAGAGTAGATCAAAAACAAGACCCAGCTATATGTTGTCTGCAAGAAACTCACTTTAAATATAAAGACTCATATAAATTAGAAGTAAATGGATGGAGAAAGATATATCATGTTAACACTAATCAAAATAAAATGAGAATAGCTATATTAATTTCAATCAAAGCGAGTTCAAAGCAATGAGAGTTATCAGGGCTAAATAGGGGCATTAAATAATGATAAAGGGGTCAATTCTCCAAGAAGACATAACAATTCTTAATGTGTATGTGCCTAACAACAGAGTGTCAAACTACATGAGGCAAAAAAACTGGTAGAACTGCGAGGAGAAATAGATGACTCCATATTGTAATTGGAGATCTCAACACCCCTCTATCAGAAATGGACAGATACAGCAGGCAGAAAATCAATAAGGAAATAGTTGACCTCAACAACACCATCATTCAACTGGATGTAATGTACATCTACAGACTACTCTATCCAACAACAGAAGAATATAAATTCTTCTGAAGCTCACATGAAACATTCACCAAAATAGATCACATTCTGGGCCATAAATCACACCTTAACAAATTTAAAAGGAAAGAAGTCATATAATATCTCCTGTCAGATCACAATGGAATTAAGCTAGAAACCAATAACAGAAAGATAACTGGAAAATTCCCCCAATACATGGACATTGTACAGTACATTTCTAAATAACACATAGGTCAAAGAAGAAACCTCAAGAAAAATTAAAACATATTTTGAAAATGAAAACACAACAAAATCTGTGGGATACAGTGAAAGCAGAGCTTAGAGGGGAATTTATAGCAGTGTATGCATATATTAGAAAAGAAGAAATATTTAAAATCAAGAATCTAAGTTTTCACCTCAGGAACACAGAAAAAGAACAAATTAAATCCAAAGTAAGCAGAAGAAAAGAAACAGTAAAATTTAGAGAAGAAATCAATAAAATTGAAAACAGAAAATCAACAGAGAAAATCAGCAAATCCAAAAGCTGGTTCTCTGAAAAGATCAATAAAATTGATAAGCCTTTAGCTAAGCTAAAGAAGAAACAAAGAGAGAGAATACAGATTACTAATATTGGAAATGAAAGAAGGGACATCATTAGAGATCCCATGAGCATTAGAAGGATAATAAAGAAATACTATGAACAACTCTATGCCCACAAATTTAAAAACCTGGATGAAATGGACCAATTCCTTGAAAGGTACAATCTGCCAGACTTACATAAGAAATAACAGATAATGTGAATAGGTTTATATCTATTAAAGAAATTGAATCAATAGTTAATAACCTTCCAAAACAGAAAGCACCAGGCCCAGATGGATTCACTGGTGAATTCTACCAAACACTGAAGGGACAAATTAAACCAACTGTCTACAATATCTTCCATAAAATATCACAGGGAATACTTCCCAATTCATTCTATGAGGTCAGCATTACCCTGATATCAAAACCAGACAAAGACATTATAAGAAAGAAAAATATAGACCAATATCTCTCATGAACATAGATGCAAAACTACTCAACAAAATACTAGCAAATTGAATCCAACAATTTATAAATATACATGACCAAGTGGGATTTATCCCAGGTATGCAAGTCTGGTTCAACATTTGAAAATTAAGTAAAGTAACCCATCATATCAACAGACTTAAAGAAGAAATTCTCATGATGAAATCAATAGATGCAGAAAAAGCATTTGACAAATCTAACACCTATTCATGATAAAACTCTCAGTAAAGTAGGAATAAAGGAGCACTTTCTCAATTTGACCAGGACTATCCACAAAAATACTGCAGCTAACATCATACTTAATGGAGAAACCAGAAGCCTTCTTAGTAAGATCATATACAAGGCAAAGATGTCCCCTCTCACCAATCTTTTTCAATGTGGTATTGGAAGTCCTAGGTAATGCAATAAGATGAGAAAAGGAAATAAAATGTATACTGATTGGGAAGGAAGAAATAAAACTGTCTTTGCAGATGACATGATTGTCTATGTAGAAAATCTGAAAGAATTGAGTAAAAAAAAACCCTCCTAGAACTAATAAGCAGTTATAGCAAGATTGCAAGATATAGGATAATATACAAAAGTCAATTGCTTTCCTATATACCAGCAATGAAGTGGAATTTGAAATTGAAAACACAATAACATTTACATTAGCATCCCCCAGAATGAAATACTTAGGTATAAACCTAACAATATATGTATAAGATCTATGTATAATATCTTTTATATAATCATAAATGGGTTAACTAATCAGGAAAAGACAAAAAAACATAAATGGGTATGTACTGCATAATAGAGCTGCAAATGCAGGAAGCAAAAATTGACAGAATGAAAGAGGTAAGTAAACAATTCCACAGTCATTGTTAGAGATTTGAATACCTCTTTATATAAGCAATTAATTACGGAAGAACTAGACAAAATCAGAAATAATTTATTTGTTACTTATGGAACACTAAACTTAAAAATGGTAGAATATAAATTCAACTCCAAATGGTATATTTACCAGGATACTACATGTTATAGATAATAAAATAAATCTCAGTAATATTCCAAAGATTGAAATTGTACCAAGTGTATTATATGACTACAATGGAATTAATTTCAAATCAATAAAAATAAATAGTTAGGACAAAGCCCAAATAGTTGAAAATTAAACAATACATTTCTAAATAATCAGTAAATCAAAGAAAAAAAATACAAGATAAATTAGAAAATGTTCTAAACTGAATGAAAATGAATATATAACACATTAAAACTTGTGGGATTTAATGAAAGCAGTCCTTAGGGGGAAATGTATAGCTTTAAATGTTTATAATAGAAAAGGAGAAAGGTTTCAAATCAATGACCTGAGCTATAAGCTTAGAAACTAGAAAAATAACAAATTTAATCCAAAGCAAGGAAAGAAATAATAAATATTAAAACAAAAACCAATAAAAGAGAAAACAGAAAAATAGAAAAAATCCAATAAAGCAAACCTGATTCTTTAAAAAGATTTATAAAATTGATAAACCTCTAACCAGATTGATGAAGTAAGAAAAGAGAAAAGACATAAATTCTCAATGTCAGGAATGAAACACAGGACATCACTACAAATCCTCCAGAGATTAAAAAGGTAATAAGAAAATATTATAAACAATTTTATGCCAATAAATTTGACAACCTAGATGAAACGGACAAAATTCTTGGTATATATAAATTACCAAAATTGACCAAAAAAGAGCAGAAAACTTGAACAGCCTTATATCAATTAAAGAAATTGAATTCATAATTAAAAACCTTCTGACAAAGAAAACCCTAGGTCTACATTGCTTCATTGATGAATTCTTTTAAACACTTAAGGAAGTGATACTATCAATCCTATATAAACTCTTTAAGAATATAGAGGAGGGAACACTTTCCAAGTAATTGTACGAAGCCAGCATTACCTAGATTCCAAACCCAGACAAAGAGATCACAAGAAAACTTCAGACAAGTTCCTCATGAACATAGACATGAAAATCCTCAAAAGTATTACCAAATTGAATCCAACAATATATAAAATGGATAAGTGGTATTTATCCTGGGAATGCAAGATCGATTTATCAACTAAAAATGGATCAATGAAATTCACACTACTAATAGAATAAAGGAGAAAAACGATATGATCATTTCAATAAAGGCAGAAAAAGCATGTGACATATTTCAACACCCTTTCAGGAGAAACCAAATAGGAAACTGGAATACAAGGAAACTTCTTCAATCTGATTAAGAGTATGTATGAAAAAACCTACAGCAAATGTCAATGCATTCTGCCTAAGATCAGGAACAAAGCCAGGACATCTGCTTTCACCACTTCTATTTAACATTGTTTTGAATGTCCTTGGCCGTATAATTAGACAAGAAAAAGAAATAAAAAGATATATATTCGAAAAGAAGTAAAATTCTGGTGGGGATGATAAATGGAAAATAGTATGGCGATCTCTTGTTAATTAAACATAGACTTACCATATGACCTTGTAACTCCACTCCTAGATATTTATTCGAGAGAAATGACAACATATTCCATACAAAGATGTGTATATGAATATTCATAGCTGCATTATTCTTAATGACCAAACACTGGAAACAACTCAAATATCCATCAGTTGGTGAATGGATAAACAATTGTGGTATATCCATACTATAGAATACCACTCAGCAATAAAAAAAAAAAAAATTAGTACATGGAACAGTATTGGATGAATTTCAAGGACATTAGACTGAGTGAAAGAAGTCAAACATAGAAGACAAAACACTGCATATTGTATGATTTTAGTACAGTGAGAGAAAGTAGATCAGTGGTTGCCTGAGGGTGGGGAGAAGGGATCAACTATAAAGATGACACAAGGAAGCTTTTAAAGTGAGAGAACTACTGTATATCTTAACAGTGGTGGTAGTTACAGGCTTTCATATCATTACCAAATCTTATCAAACTGCACACTTAAGGGTGATGAATATTTTTGTATGTAATACCTTAATTTAAAAAAAAAGACATTTTTAAAGTGATTGAGCAAGAGCTTGGCCACAGCAAATCTGGTTTGACTCATTAGCTGTGGGCCATGGGAAATCTGTTTATCCTCTCAAAGTTCAGTTTCCAATTCTATAAAATGGAGATAAGAGCATCTTAGAGTTATTGCAATGAATACATGGGATAATTAATATACCTGCCACCAAGTTAATGTTCAATACGCATCAGTCCTGATGATAAAGGGAGGCCAGCAGGAGAGGAAGAAAGCATATCTCAGGCTGTGTGAGGCATACAGGCGGGTGAGTGGGAGAGCAAGTTATTCAGTCTGGGGGAGTAGAGACAGAAGGGCACTCGGGAAATGAGGATACAGCAGCCAGGGGGCAGGCCTTTGAGGGCCTCTGTCTGCCACATTAACGAGATAGGATTTTATTTGGAAGGAGAGTTATTCAAGTGGTGGTATATGCAGTGCTTAATTGAGTCTGGGAGCCAGACTGGACTTGAAACCTGGTTTTGTCACCAGCTGTGAAACTTTGGAAAGTTCCTTAAGTTCTTAGTAGTTTTCTCACCTGTAAAAAGGAAATAATAACAGTATCTACTTCACTGAGGGTTAAATGAGTGATGTGGTTTCCACAGTCCCTGGCACATCTAAGCACTTGATCAATGTGATTAAACTTGTATTTTCTTGTGTGGAAAGTGGTTTGTAGACAACTGGCAGCAAGGAGGTCCTTGCGTAAGTGGTTTTGTTATATAAGTGAGAGTTGAATGTGATGTGAGCTAAGGAAGTGATAATAAAGACAGGAAAAGAGACAGGCTGGAGGTATACCCAGAGGTAGAATCCACACAACTCTGGGACTGATTGGATAGTCACGAGAGCGAGAAAGGAATCAAGGGTAACACTCACTGAAGTTTCTGGTCTGAGGGGTCGTGCCATTTGTCCAGATCTGGGAGACAGCAGACCTCCAGTTTCCACATCAACTCTTCCCAGGAGGAGATTATTGTACTTGCTCATGAGTCAAGCATGTTTCCCCACTCTATCTCCTAAGTACCCCCAACAAATGCTTATTACATTGGATTGTTGATCAGCAAGGTAAGAGGAGTATCGGTAAGTCTAGAATGATCAGTGGTGACTCTTGGATACTGAGAAAAGGAAATGGTCACCTTTGAGACATAAATTGAAAGGACTGACTTTCATGATGAAAGTGAGTTTATATAATCTCACTGTATCTCCTCTGTATTCCCCTTTGTGAGTCCAAGAAATACTGAAACTCAAACTAGGTGAAAAATACCCCTAGAAAAAAGGAAGGGAATCTTACTATAATACAAAGTGAAACCCATAAGTCTGCTTCTTACTTGGAAGACAAGAAAACAATAGAGAAGATTCTGCTCCTTCTGGCCAAGTGTGGCTGCACAAAGCATCACAGCAAACACATGCCATTCAAATGCACTGTGGCTTCCTGTGGAGGAATTGACTCATATATTATGTAAATGTATAATATATAATATTACATAGTATGTATATTACATTATATTTGTTGCTTGCTTGGCTAAGTTTGCTGATATATTTATTTTTCCTTCATGTACTGATTACCTTGTAAATAATTCAGAAGGTTAGTTTTAAAAAAATATGTCCTTGAAAATAAGGTTGTCACTTATAGCCCATATAATGTATATGGCAAGAAATATAATATACTCTATTGAGACAGACAATTTAACCTATAACAACTAGGATGCAGGTCATTTAGGGTGGCCAACGTGTAGGACATGTAGAGTGGAAGGCAGAGGGAAGTGAGACCAGAGAGACTGAGGCAAGGCTTTCAATAAAATAATAATAATTAATAATAATGGCAAACATTGGTTGAACAGTTGTTTTATTCCAGGCACTATTCTCAGTACTTCACATATATTAGAATATTTATTTTTACAGATTTGGAAATTGAGGCACAGAGAGCATACTTTGCTCAACTTTGAAACTTTCCCCAAATTCCTCCAAAATGGATTTATTTAACAAAAAGAAAAAGGAAAAAAGAAATGATGAAGGAAAGTGACATTTTCTGTGGGGCGGGGAAGCTGCTTTATCAGGTTTCTGGAAGCCGGCTCAATGTGACTCCTCGTTAACCAGACTGAATTGTTTTCTCTCTCCTGAAAGTCAACTGGTCAGGGAGCTTTGAGTCAGGATTGAGTCATAGCTGTGCTATGTTCTCCAACCAGAAAACAAACCTTGTTTTTTAAGTCACCAAGGAAATGTTTGAATAAACTAAATGTACTTCTGTAGTTATATGTCATCTCTGATTCATGATCTTTGTATGGTTCACTTGTAAATGGTTATTCTGTTTGTAGCAGAGTTGGTACACTGGATATTCTTTACACTCAAATTGGTCTTGTACTGTCTTTCCCAGTCTGTCCCGGCACCACTCTTTGAATATCTTCTTAAGAAACAATAAAAAATTTACTAATTATTCCAAAGCTGGGCAAACCAGTTCAACAGGCCTCAGTGCAAGAGGAAAAAGGAAGGGAATCAAGTGAAAGACTGGTTTTTTTCTGATTATTGATATAAAAGCTGGGGTTTTGTACAAATACTACCTCTGTTTTTTTGAATTCCTTTCAAAAACCAAAAAGTCCAACCAGGGACAGAGAAAATCCAATGAAGAAAGATCAAAGTTATTCCTGTTAAGGTTTTTGTTTTTGATTTTCCTAGACCCAAGAACATTACCCAAGGATGTTAATGATAATGACAATGTTTTAAATAAAGAGATTGAGCAGCCTTGTCTAAAGGTCGACTAGACCATCAGACAAGGCACTTTCAGTGATCATAGAGTCACAGAATCACATGTTAGAAGCAACCTCAGACAGCTACTGGTGCATCACTTGTGTGTTAAGAGAGACAGAAGCCAAGGAAACAGCAGTGACCTGTCAAGGTCACAGAGCTTAACTGCTGAATCAGTTTCCATACTCTTTTATGTATTGAATGTCTGCGATTAAATGTGATAGTGGGGTAGAGATTTGCAAACAATAAAAGCTGAGGTGTAAGAGATCTTTTATTTTTTAATAGCACTTTCATATATCATTTTCTCATTAGAAATTTGTCAGAGCTGGGGACACCATTGAGCCTTTGAGGGATTTAGAAATCAGGGAAACCCTTGTTATATTTGAATATGCAATGGTTATATACGTACTGGCTTAGGAAGTCAAGTTTAAGTGTTTGAAGGTTTGTAGGTTGAATTTCATGATTGTTTTCTTCAGGGCTGTCATTTCTACACACTTCTTTTATGTTCTCCTCCTCATCTGCCCACTTCACAGAGTTACTGCCCTGCTCATGAAGCATCAAGCCTAGAAGTGGCCTGGTATCTAGTTAGGAAGAAATGTTGGGGAAAGTGGACCCTCTAGAAATCACTTCCAGGACCCAATGCCAAGTTTGGAGCATACTTTTTCTGAAGAGGAAGATAACTGCTCTGAGTTTAGATGACCAAGTAAAAGATGATTTTGTTACTCCTCCTCAAGGGAATCGATTTTAATTATTTTCTTTCAAACGATGAGCCAATTGTCCCACTATCATTGATTGAATACTTTATGCTTTACTTTTATTATATGATTATATCACAGGAAGTGAGAAAGACTTTCAATACTATTTCTTTCATTTCTCAATCCTGTAACTGTTGTACACAGTTTTAATTCTTATAGCTTTGTGGACAAGGCCCCTTAATTACCTGAATGGGCAAGCAGAGAAAGAATTTGTTGCCCTGAGAGACCTGTGGGCACTTGCCCCTTGGCACTGATCTGTGGTGTACAAGGACCCCCAAAGAATCACTGGGATGCTTTGTTGCTCTGGTTTGACCATGGCTAATGGATTTTTTTTCCAGACCTCCCCACGGAGAGTAAGTTAATCACAATGGAGGCTTGACCTACCTTTTAAAATTCTAAAACCACAGGTCAACATTAACATTCATTTCTCATTGGAAATAAACATGGCAACCGCCATCATGCCACACGCCTACTCCTCTTGGACTGCAAGCCAGAACATGTTCACTGTAGCAGTTATTTGCACTTTGTCTCAGTAGCCTGCCAAGCCATATCTATTGGTCTATTTTGGCATGTAAGCTCCATTAAAAATTTATTTTTATTTAGTTGGGCAGTCCAATCTTGTTTGGCTGTCTAATTCGGTTTTAGTTTCCTATTTGTCACTTCTCCTTTCATGGTTTTTTGGGCTCATTGCCCTTCTTATTGTCATGGGCTACCACATTGTTGGTCCTACTCACCTTGCAAATCCCCTAGCATAACCCAACAGTTTTCACTTGAAAATACAATAAGGTTGCCAGATATAATACAGGATGCCATGCACTATTTGGGACATAGTTTATAGGGTACCATGCAATATTTGGGATATACTTGTACTAAAAATTATTTGTCATTTATCTGAAATTCAAATTTAACTGGGCATCTGCATTTTCATTTGCTTAATCTTGCCACACTAAACACAACTATCTCTGTGCTTCCAAGGCATAATAATGTGCAAATGGGGCCCATATCCAACTCACAACCTGGGCTTCCCTTCACTTCTCTATCTCCAAAAACCAATGTCCTTTTACTGTTAAGAACACTAGTGTGTGTGTGTGTGTGTGTGTGTGTGCGCCTGGGGGTTGGGGTGCAACAAGATAAACCCAAACATATTTTATCATTGTTACACTGTTGATATGAATAATAAAACTTAATTGAAAAATTGATTTATTTTTCTTCTGACATAAAAACAAAGTGATAAAAAAAAGAACCCCACAAACTCAGGCCTCCTCTTTGGGCTCTCCTGCCCACTGCCTCAGAGCAGCTCTGGTACATCACCCGAACGGCATGCACTGGAATTCCTTGGACCATGAATGTACTATGGTTACCATACATGTATCATTTCAGTCTTGGGAGTCACAGAGACCCCCTGCTGGCTTCCCAGTCCATGAGTTTAGTCTGAATTTGAAACAGTTCCTTTTTATTCACACCTGAGATGGGCTAGTTCCAGAGAAACTGAGCAAACTTGACACTGATCAGTGGCTATGGAAACATAGGCCAAATACCTTTGTGGCAAGACTTCTGGTGAAAAATATCTTCAGAGCCTAGCCAATGATCCTCTTGCATTGAGAAATGTTTTCTAATAAATGTTCTCTGTGTCAAGAAGGAACTACTTCTCCCCACAAAACTCTTTTTAAAAAATGAACCAGAATGGTTGAAGGGTGGTTTCATTCACTTTTTGCCTACTTTCAGAACCTCGAATGGCAAATAACTTATTAAGTGATTAGCATATCTACACAGGTGAGATGTTAATGTAGTGTCACTTTGTTCTCACAGCAGATAACAGGATCCTGGTGGGTAGGGTTGTCCAACAATCTCTCTCAAGTACTTCAGAGCAAAATTATCAGCCTTCTGTATTCTGAGCTTCCAGATCCTGCTCTTTGAATAAGTGTAAGAAATATTCCCTATAGGTTAGCACATCTGTCTCTAGAAACATTACCCATGGAAAAATGATGCTCCCATTCCTATTCCTTGCCTTTTAGACCCATCACAAATCCAGGTATTTAAGGTCCTAAAGTTAACTAATTCTATCATGGAGAAGGAAATGTAAATAAAGGTTAAATAATCATAAAAGAGAGACCATATGTCCAAGAAGACAGCATGCACCTTGATGGGGGGAATGAGCACATTAAGATAAATCATGTCCACATTGCAAGATGCAGGATGTTCCAGTCTCCTTCCCCATACCCCTGCAGATCTGAAGGACTCTGGGAGTGCTGCTGGCTGAGAGCCCTCAGCTGTCAGCCTTCTCCAGAAATTACCCTTGGCTGCGAAGGGCCATCTTGCCCAAGGTCATGTCCTCTTCCTGGGACACCCTGTATGTATCCAATGACTGTCCTTTGCGGGGCATAAAGGCTCAGACGCCTTGCCCCAAATCATGACAACTCTGAAGGGACATCCCAGTATTAAAGCTCCCCATGGGGTCAGCTGAGGTTTTGTTGAGACCACAGCACAGTCCAACTTCTCCTTTCAATCATTTCCCTCTCTTTCTCCAGGGATGTTAATCCCAAGAACATTCTCTAATAAGTTTCCTGCATGCTGATCTCCATCTCACAGTTTGTTTCCCAGGGAATCAACCTGTAACTGTTGCTACCAGCAATAGTTCAAGAAGCAGATGCTAAGATGGGATTCTGCAGCTGAACCACCTGCTGTCCAGCTGGCAAAGTTGACTTCATAACTGCTGGTAGTTGGGACACAGCTTAGCCCTGGTAAAAGGTAGCAGTGCAATTGTTAAAACTTTGGCTGGTAGTGAAGTTGGATGGCATACCAGTGGAAGGAGATACACTAGTAGGTGAAAAGTATTAGACATTTAAGAAACATGGGGTGGGGGGGGAGGAAGGAATTAGAACAACAATGGATTTGGATGACTTGCAGGGGGGCAATTGATGCTTTGGAGAATGAAAGGCTGACAGTGATTGTACAGATTACAAGGTAGGTATAACAGTGAGAGGCCTTCTTGGCAGCATGTAAAGGAATCTCTAGCTCCTGTAGCCAAAGGGCAGAAAAAACTGAGGATCAGCCCAGGATTTAATTGTAAGAGTAGCAGAGGGTTGAACACTCAGCCTAGGTAGGTTTGCTCTGTCCAGGTCAGGACTCTCATTAGTAAAGAATGGGATCTGAAAATATGAAGTAGAGACAGCAGGGGGATGCACTTGAAAATCCTGATTCCCTGAATGCTCTGAGCCCCCAGAATTGGCTCCCTCTTCCATATGAAGGACTAACATCTACCCACATGCTTGAAGACACTGTAGAGGCTATTCCCTTGCATGACAGCAGGCACCTTCATCAGGGTCTGCCCTCACCTGCCCTCTTGAACATTAGGCCAATAACTAGCATGAGGAGACACCATTCCCCAGCTGGGAAAGTGCTGGACCTGCTAGGGGAGAAAAGGAACTATACACTGAAGGAGCTGCAGGGCCCGGCCGACATCCGTTGGAGGGGGCCCGCAGTGTACAGAGAGGCTGGGTTCTGAGAGTACTGAGTCAGAGAGTGGGGGATCGGGTGGGAGACTGAGGGCTGTATTGACTATATCTTCTTATTTTCTGTATTCTTGATCCTCTGGCATTTGGGGCCTTGAACCTGAAGAGAGTGCTACACTCACGGCTAGCTAATTCCTAGAGAGAGCACATGACTCCCCTGCAAGTGGGCTTTTCATATGCACACCAACAAATCCCAAGCCCATATCCCTCAACTGTCTCCTTAAACAGACTCTCACACACCAAGCCAATATTTCCCCTGCTGTAAGTCACTCCAGGGCCAGGTACAAGACAACTGTGGACCACTCTTATAGTCCAGAGCCTGGGGAAATTATTCACACTATCCAATCCTCAGCCTATTCAGAGTACCTGCCTCACTTATTCCTTTCCAAGGAGACCCCCAAAAGGCTGTAGGCCATGCTCTCCCCCTCATTCTTTTGATTCATGACCATCCCGCCTCCTTCCCCACGTGGCCCTGCATGGGAGATGTGTCTCCTGTATCTGGATATCTGTGAGTATAAACGTCTTCCTTCATAACAACCATTTTCATGTCTGTTGTCTTACCATACCTGTTTAAACAAATTCTCGGTATATTTTTAATATAGGGGTGGAAAATAAAGTTGGACAAGGGAAATTTTATAGATTTGGGAGCATTCTTCTGGGATATAAGATTTAACATTCTGACCAGGATCCCAGGAGATGGAGCAAATATAGCTCCCAGAAGACTGGAGAAAACAATGGCCAATGTTAAATCAAGTAGATGTGCCAGAACTATTGAAGCAAGAAGTGGAAGAAAAGATCAAAAAGGTCAGAGAAGTGGGCCATAGTATATCTATACAGTGTAAGGCTGGAAAACCCACCCCAGTGACTACAAGCTATAGGAGGTAGGAGGTGGGTATCTGGAGGACACTCCACTTACTGAAGTGATAAGGAATGAGCTGAGGAGAGGGACGCCAGCATTGTTGAAAAGTTCAATGGTGGCTGTACTCAAAAGGCCAGGACTGATGTTAGGTGATACCATAAGAGAACCACAGTCCCTGAGATTGTGGTTTCAATGAGAAAGATAAGATCCTGAAATAATAGAGACCAAGCGGTTACACCTAACTGTCAAAAGGAAGGTGGCACAGTGAGTGGCCAGGTCAGTTGGTCAGCTAAGGGACCAAGCCTACTTAGAGTTATGGAGATGATAAACTGAACATGTGTTCCTAAGACACTATAGATGGACACCAAACACGGGCATTATTTACAACCAAAAAAATAAAGGATGGACAGGGGCAGCTGCCATAACTAAAAGTCACAATCCCTTGTCCATTTTCCGGACCTGAGTTAGTTTTCAGACCCATTGATTGAAGAAGAGGTGGGTTCTTTCAAGGAAAAACCCTGCAACATCACAATTGTATATAGTAATGTTTGTCCCAGTCTTTCTTCAATGATTTTTGTAGTTATTTTCCTGGATAATGACATTGATCATCCTCAGAGTCAAGAAGCATGATCATGGCACCCCTGTTTGAGTGGAGGCATATTGGGACCAGGTAAAAAATGGAATTCTGGCCTAAGTCTGGCTTACAGTGAGTCCACTGGGCTCACTGAATCATCTGGTGGTCCTTTCTCCAGAACCTGAATATACAACCGTGATGAACATACTTGGTGTTGGCTTCACCCCCACATTTGTTCCTTGGCTTCTGGGATAATAGCTAGTGTATAGTTAAGAAGGAAGAGAGGAAGTCTTTGAAACTCTCCCCTTCGTCCCTGGATTAACCAAATAGTAAAGCAAAACCAATATTCCATCCTTGAGGAAATAGCAAAAGTCAGAGACAGAGACTTAGGTGTAGGGAATGAAAGATACCTCATGATCTGGAGAGAAAAATGAGACTCCCATTTGTCTCTTGTTATGACCTTCCAAGTGCATCTGGGACATACGGAATAGATCCTAACAATAGAAGTTCACCTTGGAGGGAACTATGTGGTTATTTAAAAAATTCATTCAGAATAATCTCCATATTGGCCAGTTTTTCCAGGACTGTCCTAAGGAGGGAAGGGAGCCTGAAGGACCACACACGCAACAACTTTTCATGGTCAGCCTGGAAGGGAGGTGGCACAAACTTGGAAATAAGCATGTTGGAAACACATAGGGAAACAAGTCTTGCTAGGGGCCTGATGACTGCCTCTGCAGAATTCCTATCCAAGGCTCAGGGCCAAATGGGTGAACCACGTCCAGGTCAGGCTGTGGTGACCTCCTTGACCGCATCCTTCTGGTTTGTCATGTGTCACAGGTCACCAGCACGTTTCACTCAACAAACTTTGACTAGATATTGAAGATCACTGATTTTCAAACATAGAGGACTGGATTATATGAGATATTAACAACAAGATTTCCAAGAGAATTATAGCCCTGGAATGGATGAAGTTTCCGAAGGCAGATCAAAGATTCTGGGAGGGCTACAGTGGGAACTTGACTGGAGGCTGGAGAGACGGCTGGAGAAGATAACCTCCAGTGTCATTGCTCTAAATGCCTCACACCCTAAGGACCATCCTCTTAACAATCATTGTCAAAGCCAGTCATTGTATGAGAGGAGGAAGAAAAGGAAAAGAAGGAAAATTAGGGCAGGCTAATAAAGGGACAATGGAAGTTCAAAAGATTAAAGGTAAAAAAGTAAATATAAGAAAAATAAAACAAAAACAGTAAAATTTATAAAATATAATAAATAACCCACTAAATCTGAAAGGTAATGAAAACAATAAAGGATAAAATGTCTGAGATTTAAAGCAGAAAAATAAAAGGTGAAACCCTTTTATCAGCTAGATTAAAAGATTGAAAACTTGTGGAGATAGATTTTAGCCTGAGAGTGGAAACATGTGTAATGGGCAGAAAGGAATTGCATTTCTATTTCTTTGATAGGAATAAAAAGAAAAGAAAATCAGGAAAGACAGAGTAGGAGTGAAAAGGCCAAACATGAGTCTAAAGTTAAATTAAAATTAAAATTGAAGGCATGCAACATATAGGGCAAAGGGTGATCCTTAAAATGATGCCTGGGTGCCCAGCCCTGGGGGCACAGCCTGGGTCTTGTCAACAAGATGAGCCCCTACTCTCACTCCTACATTTAGCTTGAAGAAAGCCTCTCAAGGTTATGGCCAAATTCCAAATCAGTTCCCTCTGAAAGTTGATCTCATCCACCCAAAAACAATATTTAAAGCCCTCGAAGAATGCTGAACATGTGAAAACGCAAGGCATTGAGAGGAGGGCGGCTTCTCACGCTCCTTCCTACCCAGTCAAGGAGGGTAGTCCCCAATCTTTTTTTTTTTTTTTTTTTTTTTTTTTTGCGAGCGAGGGCAGGTTGGTGTTCCCAGGGTGAACACCAAGCAGAGGGCTTTTTTTTTTTTTTTTTAACATCTTTATTGGAGCATAATTGCTTTACAATGGTGTGTTAGTTTCTGCTTTATAACAAAGTGAATCAGTTATACATATACATATGTTCCCGCATCTCTTCCCTCTTGCATCTCCCTCCCTCCCACCCTCCCTATCCCACCCCTCTAGGTGGTCACAAAGCACCGAGCTGATCTCCCTGTGCTATGCGGCTGCTTCCCACTAGCTATCTATTTTACATTTGGTAGTGTATATATGTCCATGCCACTCTCTCACCCTGTCACATCTCACCCCTCCCCCTCCCCATATCGTCAAGTCCATTCTCTAGTAGGTCTGTGTCTTTATTCCCATCTTGCCACTAGGTTCTTCATGACCTTTTTTTTTTTTTTTTTTCCTTAGATTCCATATATATGTGTTAGCATACTGTATTTGTTTTTCTCTTTCTGACTTACTTCACTCTGTATGACAGACTCTAACTCCATCCACCTCATTACAAATACCTCCATTTCATTTCTTTTTATGGCTGAGTAATATTCCATTGTATATATGTGCCACATCTTCTTTATCCATTCATCCGATGATGGACACCTAGGTTGCTTCCATGTCCTGGCTATTGTAAACAGAGCTGCAATGTATATTTTGGTACATGACTCTTTCTGAATTATGGTTTTCTCAGGGTATATGCCCAGTAGTGGGATTGCTGGGTCGTATGGTAGTTCTATTTTTAGTTTTTTAAGGCACCTCCATACTGTTCTCCATAGTGGCTGTATCAATTTACATTCCCACCAACAGTGCAAGAGTGTTCCCTTTTCTCCACACCCTCTCCAGCATTTATTGTTTCTAGATTTTTTGATGATGGCCATTCTGACCGGTGTGAGATGATACCTCATTGTAGTTTTGATTTGCATTTCTCTAATGATTAATGATGTTGAGCATTCTTTCATGTGTCTGTTGGCAATCTGTATATCTTCTTTGGAGAAATGTCTATTTAGGTCTTCTGCCCATTTTTGGATTGGGTTGTTCGTTTTTTTGTTATTGAGCTGCATGAGCTGCTTGTAAATCTTGGAGATTAATCATTTGTCAGTTGCTTCATTTGCAAATATTTTCTCCCATTCTGAGGGTTGTCTTTTGGTCTTGTTTACATATACAGTGGAGAAAAGACAGCCTCTTCAATAAGTGGTGCTGGGAAAATTGGACAGGTACATGTAAAAGTATGAAATTAGAACACTCCCTGACACCATACACAAAAATAAGCTCAAAATGGATTAAAGACCTAAGTGTAAGGCCAGACACTATCAAACTCTTAGAGGAAAACATAGGCAGAACACTCTATGACATAAATCACAGCAAGATCCTTTTTGACCCAGGTCCTAGAGAAATGGAAATAAAAACACAAATAAACAAATGGGACCTAATGAAACTGAAAAGCTTTTGCACAGCAAAGGAGTCCCCAATCTTTGTGACCCTCAAACAAGATGACAAATGGTGGCAGAAACTGTGGAAGTTCAAACATCTTGTCTTATTCTCTCCTGAATATTTCCCCCATGAAAACCTTCAAATAATGTCAAAAGCAGGTTTAAAGAAATTGAAATGATTTACTTTGAAATAATTTCAAGTGTATAGAAAGCTGTGAGACTAGTACACAAAGAATTCTTGAGTCCCCTCTTATCATTATCAGAACAATTTAAGAGCAAGTTGCAATCACAACGCCCTGTCACCCTTAAATACTCCAGTGTGTGTTTCTGGATGCAACCCTCTTGTGGGTTGAATAGCACTCCCTCAAAACGTATGCCCAACTGAAACCTCAGAATGTAGTCTTATTTCGAAATAGGGTCTTTGCAGATGTAAGTAAGGATCTCAAGATGAGATCGCCTGGGTTTAGGGTGGACCCTAAATCCAGTGGACTGATGCCCTTATAACAAGAGGAGAGGACAAAGAGGGACCCAGAGACATACAGAGGAGAAGGCCATATGAAGATGGAAGCAGAGATTGAAGTGACGCTGCCAAAAACCAGGAAATGCCAGGGATTGCTGGCACCCATCAGAAGCTAGGAGAAATGCATGGGACAGTTACTCCCTCAGTTTCCAGAAGGAACCAACCCTAACTGACTGACACCTCGATTTTGAACTTCTAGGCTCCAGAGAATAGATTTCTGTCATTTTAAGCCACTCACTTGTGGTAATTTGTGATGGCAGCCCTAGGAAGCTAACGCAAACCCTCCAAATGAGGAGCCAACGATGGCACAACACGAGCACCCACTCCACAGACCGCCTTCAAATTTTGCCAGCTCAGCCAGCTCTCTTCCCTTTCTGGTCCAGGATCCAGTCAATCCTGGGACACACGATACCTTTACTTACTACATCACTTCAGTCTCCTTCAACATGGAATAATTTCTCAGAGTCTTTCTGTCATTAATGTCCTTCAGTTTTAAAGAGTACAGGCCTTTTATTCTGTAAGATGACCTTAGACTTGGTTCTATTTGACATTTCCTTTTGGTCAGACCTCGCCATGCATTCTTGGTAGCAACATCACAGACAGGATGCTGGGCTTTTCATATTACAGCACACGATGTCGCCCTGTCCCACCAATGGTGACATTGATGTTGAATGCTTGGTCATGTTGGCATCATCCAGATTTCTCCCCCATCAAGTTACTACTTTTCTCTTTTGTAATGGTAAGCATTTTGTGGGGAGATTTTCTGAGATGATACCAACATCCTGGTCCTTCTCAACCTCCACTCATCAGCTTTAGCATTCATTGTTGACCCCCTACCTGAATAAATAATCAGCATGATGGTGTCATATGATGGTTTCCTATTTCCACCATTTTTTCTACATTTATCACTTGGCAGTCTACTATAAGAAAGAGCTTTCACACACATATCCCATTAACTTATTTATTCATTTATTTTCAATATAGATTCCTACTGTATTTAATAATTGAAAATAAGATATTATCATATAACTTTGATGTGTAGGTTGTCTCAGATTTAGCCAGTGAGATCTCCTTCAGCTGGCTCCTGTGTCCTTTAAATATGTCCTAGTCATTCTTTGAGCATCTCCTTACTTTCTGGCTTAAGAAGATATTCCAGACTCACCTTGTTTCTGTTCTATCTTTGGAATCAGCCATTCCTGGTTCTTTTAGTAAAGAACGGTATTTAGAAACCAGTGTTAGATATTCCATGTGCTCATTGCTACTGGGATGTTATTATTTCTGGTGCCTCTCCACTGATAGAGCTAGAATTTGTTTGTGTATATATATACCCCCCCCCACATACATAACTATGTCTGTGTGCATCTCTATCTCTATATATCATCTATATCTATGTATATAGATTTATATTTTTATGTTTATATATATATTTAAAAACAATGAATTTATACTATACTTCCAGTTACAATCCAATACCTCAAGTTCCTTTTCAACCTTCCCTTTTCACTTCCCGTCATCTCTCCAGCCTGGCTCCCATTGTCCTCTCTACACTTACTCACTTGCTCAAGTTACTTATTTGCTCAGTGTAACCCATTCCAAGCTCATCACTGCCTCCATGGGGACCCCTCCCAGCACCACCCCCGTACAGCTCAGCCCTTAGACACTGAGGTCTCTGAGAGAGGAAAGGAGGGAAGAGAAAGCTTGAAAGCAGTTTAAAAGAAAAACATGGAAGAGATAACTCTCCTGGAAGCCAGTTGCAGAATATGAACTTTGATTTTATAGCACATATTTTGCCCTTAATGAAAGGAGGAAGTGAAAGGCATTATGGTATAGTCAGTCAGAAGAAGAGAGGCCTGAATTTCCCCCGGCTCCACCATGATATTCACAATTAAGCAAAGCCAAATAGAAAGAAAAAGTGGGCTAGCGTGAGAAGAGAGAGAAGAAAAAAGAGAAGAAAGAGGCAGAAAGAACTACAGTGGCAGAGATAAGGCTTTTCAGAAAGTCCTGGGGGCAACATTCTTTCCCAGGGCCTCCTCCTCACCATTTACATTGGGCCCACCCCAAATCTGACTGTTACCCCTCCTGGGCCCAGCCTTTCCTTTTCCTCAACACCTCTCCTCTTGGACCACCAACATTGGGGTCCCCTCAACACAGCCCCTCCCCACAGGCCCTGAGACCCAACCCATTTTCCTTCCAACCGCAGGACTCACACTGCCGTCCTTAGCACTTTGGGGCTTCCTCTGCCTATATTCTTGTGTTGTCGGTGGATCTGAAGTCAGGCAACCCTAGAATTTAAAATTCTACTCTGTCCACATTCTAGCTTTGTGTCCTTGGGCAAAGTATTCTCTGAGCATCTATTTCATCACCTTTATAATACACATGGCAATATAAATCTCATAATGCTGTTTGAGTATTAAGTGAGTAAACTAGCTTTCTCTTTCTCTTTGTACAAATCAAGATGGCTGGTCTTGGGCTTCTTGTAAGTTCCCATTAGTCCAGAAGCAAAAGTCCAGTGCAGTCTTGGCAAAGACTCAGAGAAATGACCTTGTTTGTCTACAGTGAAACACTTTCTTAAGAAAACATTAGATATTAGGAAGGAGATAGAGCTAATGGCAAGAGAAATCTTAGTCATAATAAACTTCCATGACTCAGTAACCTGGAGAAAATCGATAAGGAATAGAAATTGTTTTGAAAGAAGAGAAACAAATGACACAATATTACAAGAATTATATACTGAAGTATGTAATTAAGTGGATTCTGGCAGAAAGAATCTAGTATTCAAAGATTTAAGTCTAGTCTTAATTCTCAAAACAGCTTCAATACAATTCCTAGTATTCTTTATTCATTACTTACTTCCTGGGTTGTGTTATAAATCACAGGGTCATTAGGGGGAAAAAGTTACTGGGAAAACCTGTGCAGGCTCACAGGGCCGGCTCTGGCTGCCACCCTCCCTGCAGCAGCCTCTCTACTCTCTTTGTCCAAGAGACACTTTCTCTTTCCAGTGTTGGGGAGGACTTCTAAAGGAAGTGAGACCAGGAACCTGGAAGGTGTCGCTTGAAACAGGAATGAGTCCTCTTCCTTCCTCTGAGCAATGACCACCCTTTATTTTGGCAAAGATGCTGATTTGCAAATCTGTGGTAAGGGGTTGGGGGTGACTCTCCAGCCCATGCTGGGAAGTTTCAGTACTAAAGTAACGCAAGAATCTCCTTATAAATCAGCCTCCACTGTGGGAAGGCATGGAGGCCTAGGCCACTCCTAGAGTCTCTAGCATAGCCACCTCCTTGAGGCTTTGTTCTTTTTGGCCTCATCCAAACAAACATGCCGATTTCCCAGCAGCACTAAAAAGTCCCTCTGTGACTTTCTGATGCGCAGATTTGGCTTCAGAACTCAGCTCTCAGTAAACTGCTTCTGTAATTGAGGCTGGACGCCTCCAGGTGGCACCAGAGTGCCGCCCTCCTGAACGGAATCTGCCCTGGGATAGAAGGGAGAATAGTTTCTCCCCCCACCCAGTTCATTTGAGGAACTACTGCCAAGAAGAATCTTCCCAATGATGAGGTTTCTTCTCTGCTCAAAGCCCATCAGAGGTTTCCTGCTGTCTGCGAATAAAGCCAAACTGTCAGTGGTCTGGGCTTGAGATCAAGCTGAGATTCAGTCTTGCCTGAGCAAGCAGGATGATGGAAGAGGTTGGAGTAGAGGGGAGGAGGCTTTTTAAGTCTGGGGAAAAGAGTTGAAGCCGAAGAAACAATGAGCCTGAGGAGGAATACCTGATGACCATCTCTTTGTGTCTTTGCAGAGGGGCACTGCAGGCAGGAGAGGCGGGCCCTGCTTTCACCAGGACTCAGGACTCACTAGGCGCTTAATGAAATGCGACGCAGAGTGAGGAGGGGGTGTACACCTCCAGGCATGCCACAACAGCTGCGACAGCGCCTTGTAGCAGCCCTCACCGGCCTTCGTGGGCAGCAAATAGTAAAGGGCCAGGACCAAAGAACACGAGGGGACCCTGTGAACATGTGAAGCAAACCCCAAGGACCCCACAAACACTTGAGAGGATTTTGCAAAGTCAGATAACCTCTAATTAAGGGTGTCAGGGCAAGAGCCAGTGAAATAGGGTTAGGTCAGTTGCCGGCGTCTTATTAGACCTCCACGCTGAGAGACAGAGTGGCCGTCTTAGTGTGTTCTAGCTGCTACAGCAAAATAGCACAGACTGGGTGGCTTATAAACAACAGAAACTTATTTCTCGCAGTTCTGGAGCTGTAAGTCCAAGATTAAAGCACCAGCATGGTTGAGTCTGGTGAGACCCCACTTCCTGGTTCATAGCGGATGCCTTCTCACTGTGCCCTCGCATGGTAGAAGGGGCGAGGGGGCTCTCAGGGGCCACTTCTGCAAGGACACAAATCCCACTCATGAGGGCTCCACCCTCATGACCTAATTACCTCCCAAAGGCCCCATCTCCTAATACTATCACATTGGGGGTTAGGATTTCAACATGTACATTCTGGGGGGACACAAACATTCAGACCATAGCAGTGGCCATATACTTTATCGTCCCGGGTGGTTTTATTACTAAAGTAATTCAAGAACATCCTTATTGGGCTTCCCTGGTGGTGCAGTGGTTGAGAATCTGCCTGCCAATGCAGGAGACACGGGTTTGAGCCCTGGTCTGGGAAGATCCCACATGCCGCGGAGCAACTAGGCCCGTGAGCCACAATTACTGAGCCTGCGAGTCTGGAGCCTGTGCTCCGCAATAAGAGAGGCCGCGATAGTGAGAGGCCCGCGCACTGCGATGAAGAGTGGCCCCCGCTTGCCACAACTAGAGAAAGCCCTCGCACAGAAACAAAGACCCAACACAGCCATAAATAAATAAATAAATAAATACTTTAAAAAAAAAAAAAAGAACCTCCTTATTATAAACCATCCTTTCCTAGATTCTTGCTGCTTTATGACGAGAAGAAACTTTTTTTTTTTCCTATCACTCTACTCGAATACATTTGATCAGATATTCTTTTCCAGCTTCTGGACAATCTCTTGGGCAGGGCCTATAACTTCTTCAGTCACGAAAGTCCCAAGCTTTCAGGAATTGGAATAGTCTCAGCTTTTTTTTTTTTAAAGAATCAATTTTATTTATTTATTTATTTTTGGTTGCGTTGGGTCTTCGTTGCTGCACACGGGCTTTCTGTAGTTGCCACGAGCAGAGGCTACTCTTCCTTGCGGTGTGCTGGCTTCTCATTGCGGTGGCCTCTCCTGTTGCGGAGCACGGGCTCCAGGCGCGCGGGCTTAAGTAGTTGTGGCACACAGGCTCCATAGTTGTGGCTCACGGGCTCTAGAGCTCAGGCTCAGTAGTTGTGGCGCACGGGCTTAGTTGCTCCGCGACATGTGGGATCCTCCTGAACCAGGGCTCGAACCCATGTCCCCTGCATTGGCAGGCGGATTCTTAACCACTGCACCACCAAGGAAGTCCCTAGTCTCAGTTTTGAATGTAAAGTCAGAGCTTTGTCTTCCAGCTGATTCAAAGCTGAGGTCTGACCAGCAGCCGTTGGGAAGCTCCAATCCTTCCTCGTGCTCCAGCTCCTTCGCTCGCTCGGCTGCCTCTGGGTTTTCCAGTGTTGGTAGGGGAAGAAATGATAGCAAACTGACACTTCTGATAGTGAAAGGGTACTACTAATAATTATGCTGGGGCAACTGGCCTAAGTGCACACTCTCCACCGGATGGGTGCAAAGCCATCCTTCAAGGTCTGTGTGGCTAGGCCCCGGCCTGCTTTTGCAGCCATATTTGCCCTCACTCCCACTTCTGTGAGCAATGTTCCAGTGTTCGAGGCCAAGATATACTACCTCTCCCCACCCCTCCAGCTCCCCGAGGCTTCCTTGCTTCCTTGAGAAACTGTGTGATAAAGTGTGAAGACACAAGACCGGGATACTGGTGACCTGGGGAATTGAGCCCTAGCTCTGTTTCTTATCTGCTGTGTGACTGTGGGCACACTACATGTCCTCCCTGAGTCTTGCCTTCTTTACCTATGGAAGGGGAATAATGCCATCTATTCCACAGTGCTGTGAGATTAGGTGATGTAAATTATGTGGACGTGTGATGTGAACTTCACATGACCGTTCAGATACTAGGATTTCTTTCCTTGACATTTCTTTCTGGTCTCAATGGTTTCCAGAGGAAAAGGGAACCATGAAGTTAGTGTGGAGAAGTGGGGGGAATGGTGCAAGTATCTGTATTTTTATCTCTCTGACTCTCCCCAGCATTTATTCCTCATGTCCCCACCAGCTTACATGGGGAGCTTTACTTTCGGTGGCATGGAATTGTCCCCAGAGATTTGTCAGTTTTGTCCAGCTTTATCCTACAACAGTGCCTGGTACAGAGTAGGAGCTCAGTACACATTTATTGAGTGGAGGTAGTTTGTAACATAACAATAAGAAATATAATGATTGTGCTATTTCTAAGCCCATCGCCTACCTCCTTGTCTCCATTTGAGGGTCACTGCTCTGGGATTGTTCAAAACATATTTGTTAAGCCCAATTCTGTGCCTAATTCCAATGGCGGATGTGAGGAGGGACAGATACAGAGATGAATGAGAAGACCCTTGACCCTTAAAATCTAAAGTGTAAAAGAGGAGGAAGGATACAAAGGTAAATGAAAATAACCTTTCCCTTTACTTTCTCCAGATGAGAAAGCATTACAAGCGTCTTAGTGCTCAGAAAACACAAAAGTCCATATGTTTCATTGACCAAATTATACACAAAAATGTACATTAAAAAAAAAAACTTTTTAAAACCCTCTTTTTGAAAATGCTTGATATTGCCTTTTTATTTTTCCTTTTAAGCTATCTGATAAAGCCTTGCCTGCAACATATTTCTCATTTCCTAACAGTAGACATTCCTAAAAATAACATCAGATACAAGCTTTTTATATTCTTACCCTGGATATTAACTTGCAGTGAAGATCCCTTAAAGTTTAAACAGCCATCTAGCTCAAAATGGGAATTATGAACAACCAATCACACTTGATTGCCAAAAGGGTCCAGGATCCTTGTGATGAATAACTTCTCCTCTCTGACTGTAAAGATTGAACGCATAGAACCTTTCAGCTGAAGACAGAAGTGATTTCGTCTGTTAAATGTACACACAAATTCATAACAGTAAGAAATTAACTGGAAGGAAACAGGACAACTGTGAGCAGGCAAGTTGGCCTTCAGAATTGGGAGATGTGGCAGCTGTGCAGTCTGAAGGGCTGCTAGAGAAACGACTCGAAATCAGTTGGAGAGCTAAGGAGGTAGCAGTGGGTTAGAAGAGAAATATTGACAAATGAGGCAGTTTGGATACTTTGGAAAGAGGCTGGTTTAAGAGCCACTGTGGGAGTCGGGGAGGCCAGGGAGCATCGAGTCTAGAGTGTCAGGCAGACCCTTGTCTGAGTCCGAGAGACTGAGCACAGAGGAGAGCTGGTTCAGGAGCCTGGGTCCTAGTCCTGACTCTGCTAAGTGCCAGGGAGAGTCACTACAACATTCTGACCCCAGTGTCCTCAGCTGGTGACTAGAGGATTAGGCTAGACCAGTGGTTCTCAGCCTTTACTATACATTAGAATCATCTAGGGAGTTTTAAAAATCCACTGCTGCCTGGGCTTCACCCCCCCAGACATTCTGAAGTAATTGGGGTAGGGCAGGGTGCAGGCATGGATGTATTTAAACAACCTTATGGAGATACAGTTCATATGCCAAAAAATCCACCCTTTGAAAGTGTACAATTCAGTGGGTTTTAGGATACGTACAGCGTTGTATAATCATCACCTCTATCTAATTTTACAACATTTTTTCACCCCAAAAAGAAACCCATGTGCCTATTAGCAGTCCTTGTTTCCCCCTCCACTAAGCCCTAGGCAACTAGTAATCTACTTTCTGTCTCTAAAGATTTGCCTATTCTGGACATTTCATAAATGGAATCCTATAATACATGGTCCTTTGAGATTGGCTTCTTTCCCTGAGCATAATGTTTTCAAGGTTCATCCATGTTGTAGCATGTGTCAATACTTCATTCCTCTTTATGGCCTAATATACCATATACTAAGCATGGATCGTTTTTAAATTACTTTTTTAAAAATAGACTTTATTTTGGGGGGAAGTTTTAGGTTCACAGCAAAATTGCGATGAACATACAGAGATTTTCTGTATCCTGCCCGCACACGTGCATAGCCTCCCCCGCCATTAACACTCCCTACCAGGTGATGCATTTGCTGCAACTAATGGACCTACAGAGGCAAAACATCATAATCACCCAGAGTCCATGGTTTCCATTATGGTTCACTCTTGGTGTTGTACATTCTACGTGTTTGGACAAATGTGTAATGATGGGTATCCATCATCATAGCATCATACAAAGTAGTTTCACCCTAAAAATCCTCTGTGCTCCACCTATTCATCCTTACCTCCCCTTGAACTCCTGGCAACACTGATCTTTTTACTGTGTCCATAGTCTTGCCTTTTCTAGAATGTCATATGGATAATTTTAAAGTTCTAATATGCAGCCATGATTAATAACCAGTAGATGATCATTAAGACCCTGCTGGGCTCCATGGTGCTCATGGGTGGGAAAGGAGAGCCAACCAGAGCCTCTATCTGGCAAAGCCAGTCTCCAACAGTGCCGTGTCTGTGTTCTGACTTACAGGCGAGACGGCAGCTCGTACCTCCAGTTGGGACCCTGTTTTGCAGTGAGGATGACCATTGCGCTCTGGGAGCTGGGCGTGTGTGAGTCTGTGGATGAGGAAGAGCACACCAGGGCCCAGGCTGAAGACATCCCAGTTCAGTGTCTTCGTGACCAGAAGGCCACAGATAAGTCCTGAAAAAAGGTCAGAAAGGTGCTTCTAAATCCTGAAAATGATTTCATGGAGTTTAAGAGGCTCCCCCATTGTGTAAAATACAGATTTAGTTGTGAAGCCATCCAAATAAATTCACTGGTTGAGCAAACTCGCAGCTGTGCCACGTTCCTCCTCTAGAGCCTTTGTTTGCCCCTTTGGCCTGTTGTCCATTCAGAAGACCCCAACTGGGTTCTTGCCAGTTACATGGGTTGGCACCAACCCACTGAAATTGCCATTCACTGGGTCAGAAAAGATGGTTGCAGCTGTTCCCATCTTGGTTGGGATCTTTATTGTAACCAGAGGTGTTTCAGCAGCTGTTTAGACCATCAATGGGAAGTGGGTTAATACTTCCGTCCCTGCTTTTCTTTAACCTGGGAAGAAACTTAGTGCTTTTCAACACTATCACAAAGCAAGATGAAGATGGAAGAATGCGCAAAACTCATAAATGCAGCCATGAAGTCACCTCCCATTATTCTGGGGTTACAGAAGGGACCCCTGGATCCATTACTGCCCCCACTCACCTCCTCTCCAATCAGCAGCTCTAGTGATCTTTATAAAATATAAATCAGATCATGTTTCTTCCTCTCCTTGGTTTAATAACCCCACAGTGGCTTTCCTGTACTTAGGATGAAATCCAAGACACTTAACCTGGTTGAAAAATCCTGTGGGATCTGGCCCTTTGCACTTGCTTTTCTCTCTCTTTTCCCACCAATTTATACACAATCTGCTGTCTCAGTGTCAATGTCTTTTCCTCGGAAATGCCATCTCTTTCTCCTTTACCCACTGTCTAAGTTAAACCCCATTCTTCTGTTTTCTTATGGCATCCTTTGCTGGCTTCATACAGCTCCTCACCATTTGTGAGTCTATGTTTCTCATGTTAGTTTAACAACCTTCCCCCCACCAGACTGTCAGCTCCTTGTTGGATTTGTGCCCACTCTGTCCTCCTGCGCAGTGTCTGGCTGTGATTTCATACTCAGAAATACTTGTTGAAGAAGTGATCGAAGGCGTTGGTGCGTGGAGGGATTCCTGGGATTCCAGAGTCCTGGGGTTGGAGTGCTATTCAGGGCTGCGACGGCTCGGGAGAGCTATGGATATAAGGAAAGGAGAGGCGTGAGGCCCAGGGATGTGTTAGTTACCTACAAACAGTGATAGAAACAGGAGGCCAATGGTGAGTGGGTGTTTAGGACCAGGGAACAAAGGGTCAGACACCAAACAACTTGTCAAGAAAACAGATTCATGACACAAGTGATGCCCTTACAGCCAAGGCAGCTCCGATAGGTGGGGCAGGAAGGGTGTGTTAGGGAGAAGGTAGGAGACCACCGAAGCTCTGTGCGGAGTTTAGGGCAGCTCCCCGTGCTTTGGAACACAGCTCTGTAATCTGGGAATCTGGATGAAAGGTCAGAGGGAGCCTTGTGGATATTGCTACCATTGGAGTCGTAAGAGACTCTCCTCCTTCCACTGAGCACCAGCACGTAAACCTGGCGTTCCAGGGAGCTACCTCCTCTACAGGTAATTTCAGGCACGGAGGATGGTCAGAGGCCATGGTTGCCCAGGAGCCCAGACTGACACCCAGTGCAGGAAGGGGAACATACCTTAAAGTCTTCTCAGAGGCCAACAGTGTGCGCGAGCCGTGGTTGGGCACCTCCACATCTGGACTGCAGAGGCATCATGAGGTATTGGAAGGCTTTCGTAGGCAGAATAGTGGCCCCTTCCCAGCGGTGGTCAGACAGACATGTGACGACAGAAGCTGAGCCAGAGATGCAACACTGCTCACCTTGAAGACGTGTGGGCGACCTCTAGAAACTGGGAAAGGCAAGGAAAGGGATTCTCCCCTTGCCCAAAATATGACATCCAACTCAGGTGTTTATAATCAGTTCATAGCTCCTCCCAGGCCATATGAAATTTACCAATCAGGTGACAATTTTAACATAAGCAAAGTTGCCTGGCGGTTATAGCTGACATTCCCATTCTATCTGGTTTCCCGTGTGTGGTAGGCAGAATAATGAATGGCTTCCTGAGGATGTCCACCCCCTAGTCCCTGGAATCTGTGAACATGTTACCTTACATGGCAGAGGGGAATTAAGGTGGCAGATGTGATTAAGGTTATTAATCAGCTGACTTTAAAATAGGGAGATTATCCTGGATTATCTGGGTGGGTCCTTGGAAGTAGAAGAGGGAGGCAGGAGCGTTGGTGTCAGAGGGATACAGTGTGGGGAGGACTCCACCGGACACTGCTGGCTGCGAAGACAAAGAAGGGTCACGAGGCAAGAAATACAGGAAAAGGCAAGGAAATGAATTCTCTCCTAGAGACTCAGAAAGGATTAGCCCAGCCAGTGATTGATTTCCATCCAGTGAGACCTGAGTTGGACTTCTAACCAACAGAACTATAAGATAACAGATATGTGTAGTTTAAAGCTGCTAAATTGATGATAATTTGTTACAGTCATTAGAAAACTAATACAAAGACTCACCAGACCTAGTGTGGGTTAAAAATCTCAGCTCAGATATAGACAAGTGGTACCGAACCAGGTTTGTTTTGCCCAGCGCACAGCAAGCCAAAACACAGAGACACTGAGGTTTACAGCAAAGAGAGGGTTTATTCGTGAGGCAGCCATGTGAGGAGACGGGAGAACACATCTCAAATTCACTTCCCCAGAGGCAAGGGGCTCGGAGTATTTATGGGACAAGGAATAGAGAAGCAGGGCGGCCTGAGGCATTGGAAGCGAGGGAAAGGTGATTGGATAAAGGTGTGGTAATCATTCTGTGCGGTGTAACTAGGCTACATACAGGCCTCTGCACATTCACAGGGGCACCAAGTGGACACTCGCACATGCCCAGTTGAAGCGTCGGTGGTTCTACCCAGTCTCAACCAGCTCGGCTCCAACCAACTAGACACTGCTGACTCCAAATTCCTAGAAAACAACACGGGCAAACATCTTATTGTTTGGGCTACGTGTTGCTTGGAGGACGTGCAAGTCTTAAAGCGACTTTGATTAGTGAAGGCAGGTGAAATTGGATTCGACTAATCATTACCCAGGGTTTCACAGGTGTCAAATCATATGTTATATGTCAATTATATGAGGCCACAAGCAGTGCTGCCTGGGAGATGAGACGGCGGGGGGGTGGGGGTGGTGGAAGGCCAGAAGTTCCTATGATATTGTCTGCTGGGCTTAGGGGTGTAGATGTATTGATATATCCTGTAGGTCTTTACCTCTCCATTCTGCAAATATTTATTGAGGACTGTATTAGTTTCCTAGGGCTGCTGTAACAAATTACCACAAGTTTGGTGGTTTACAACAACAGAAATTTATTTTCTATAGTTCTAGAGGCCAGAGTTTGAAATCAAGGTGTCAGCAAGTCCACGCTCCCTCCAAAGGCTATAGGGAAGAATCCTTCCTGCCTCTTCCAGCTTCTGAGGGCCCCAGTTATTTTTGGTGTGTGACAGCACAACGCCAACCTCCGTCTTCACATGGCCTTCTTTGTGCCTCTGTGTGTCATTTTCTGTCCCTTATAAGGAGACTCATTGGATTTAGGACCTACCCCAATCCAGTATGATTTCGTCTCAATTCTTATCATAATTACATCTGCAAAGAAAATTTCCAGATAAGATCACATTCTGAGGTCCTGGGTGGACATGAATTTTGAGGAGACCCTGCTCAACCCAGCACAAGGATTTATTATGTCTCAGGCACCCTGCTAGGTTCTGGAGGAGGAACGTCCTTAAATAAGAAACTAAAGAAGCCAGCAAGCAAACTAGGGTTGTGATAAGTGCTCTGAAGGCCATGAGCAGGGGCATCCATGGGAATCAGTGTGGGTGGCAAGGAGGCCTTAGAGAGGGTGGTCAGGAAAGTCCAGTCTGCGGAGCAGAGCCGAGCTCCAAAAGCCAGCGAGGACCAGCCGCACAAAGGTGAGCAGGAGAGCATGCACCTGATGGACGGGAGGAGCAGAGGCCCTGGGGAGCTGAGGGGCTTGGCAAGTTCCCAGGGGAAGAAATCCAGTGAGACTGGGGCAGGGGGAGAGCGAAGGCAGTGACATGAACTGAGCTTGTCTAGAGCAACCTTTAAGAATTTGGAGTAGGAGAGAAGACATTAGACTGCATGTCTGAAGGTTCCCTCTTGCGGTGGCCTGGAGGATGAGGGGTGGGGGCAGGCAGGGAGATAAAACAGGACATTACTGCAGCCTTCCTGGAGAAAAAAGGCTGAGAGCCTGGGCGGTTCACATGTACCCAGGGATGGGGCCGGGCGGCTGGGAGAGGCACCTGGTGGAAGAATGAACGGGACTGAGCTGGTGAATAGACTTGGGGTGAGGGAGGAGGAAGAGCCCAAGAGGTCTTCCAGAACAGGGTTTCGATGACTGGGTAAAAACCAGTGCCATTTACTGCAAGGGAAATGCAGGAGAGAAAATGCCCAGTCACTTGGGACAGCTCGAAAAACACTGGGCGTGGAGCCCAGTAGGCCACCAGGGAGCTGCCACCCTGCACAGTCCTCCTCTGGGAGCGTGCTGCCCACACCTACCTCAGGTCCAGGCAGGTCGGGACCACCACTGCGCCCTGTGTGATGGCTGTTCTTTGCCCTCCGTGCGGCCCAGAGTGGGGAGACGGAGGGAGAGCAGCCCAATCGCTTGCCAGCCATGACCAGGCAGTGCCCATCGTTTGTCGGATGTTTAGAATTATGGACAAGAGACTTCAGGTCCCACTGAGATTCTCCAGAGGGAGGGAGGGAGGGAGGCCACAGCCATTGAGGAAATATTTGAAGAAGGTAAACATCCTGATCAAGCTCACACAGCCAGTAAGTTGCAGAGCCAAGACCCAAGCTTAAGTTTCCTGATCTGGGCAACTCTCTTCTCTTTCCATGGCCCTTTGTCACTGGAGAAGGGCATTGTGGAAAACAGGTATCAAAGTCCAGGGGGTGCTGGGGTGGTTCAGGGTGAACATTGACACAGGCCTGTTTCCATTAGGTCAGTTTGATGCAAAAGGATGTCAGTCTGTTTCAGAGACCCTGCTTCTTCCATGAGGATTGGTTTCAAGAGGGTTGGGTGTAAGGGAGCTCTTTCTGGAGTGCTCATATGATGTTTTTTGAAAGACCTTCTTACACTGCCCCTCTTTTATTCTGCTTCCAGGCAGAAACAAATCAGGCACAGAATCAAATTGATCACATTCATGAATTCATAGAATGAAAGGAATTGTCCTTACAAGACTCTTCTATTTTTAATTAGTTATTATTTTCTCCCTTAGTCCCCCAGCTGCAATCCCATTACCCTCCTCCTTCCCTGCCCCTCTTTGCATACCTAGACATATATTTACTGCAACTCCTTCCACTCCCCCTTCCACCACACCCACGTATGGAGACATCCTTGATAATATACAGTGTTGTTTTGTATGCTGTTTTAAAACTCTTATAAATATTGTACTATAAATATTCTGTTTCTTACATTTTGGGCTTAACATTATGATTTTGAGATTTATACATGTTTTATGTAGTCTGGGTAATTTCTTCTGTCTACTGCAAAGTATTTCACCAAATACATACAACATATGTTGCTTGTTCATTTCCCTGGGAAGGGGCCCTAGGTTGTTTCCAACTCTGTGACACATCCAACTCTGTATGAACCTCTTTATACATATTTCTTTGTGAACTTGTGATGATTTCTCCAGTGTATAAACCCAAGGCTGGCTTTCCTGGGTTCTAGGGATACACATAGAAAACACCCTTCAACATGGCTCACCAGCCACCTTTGAACCAACAATGCTCAAAGGTCACGTTTCCCCACACCCTTGCCAGCATTTGATATTGTCCAACTCTCTAATTTTTGCCAACTTGATGCACATAAAGTGGCATTTTGTTAACTCAGTATGATTCTCCCAAAATCCTAATGTCCATAATCATCTTCGCTAGGACTGAAGGGAACGTAATTAATGTATCAAGTGCTGTGCTAACTGCATTTCTATTATATGTACCTTATAACCTTTCTTTCCCTGACTTAAGTTCATAAGTGCATGATAAAAGTGCCTGCTTCACAGTGTTGTTGTGAGGCTGATCTAAGGGTCTGGCCCATAGTGGCCAATAGAGGCAAGTTATTCTTATTATCATAATTACTGTGAATATAAAGTAATTAGCACAGTGTTTGGTACACAGCATTCCAGCAGAGTTTAGGCTCCATCAGAAAAGGGATTTTGTGTCTCTTGTGCACAGCTGTATCTCCAGCACCTAGAAGAGCGTTTGGCCCACAGTTAGTGCTCAATAAGAATTTATTAAATGAATAAATAATAACTGTAAGCTTCTATAACGATGGTGATGATGCATATAAAGTAACTAGCACAATGGATGGAACATAGACCTCAATAAGTGTTAGCTAATACATGTTAGCTCTTATTATCATTAACTCATGTCACAAAGACCCCCATGTTGGGACTTCCCTGGTGGTCCAGTGGTGAAGAACCTGCCTTCTAATGCAGGGGACATGGGTTCGAGCCCTGCTTGGGGAACTAAGATCCCACATGCCACAGGGCAACTAAGCCCGCATGCCACAATTATTGAGCTCAGAGGCCTCAACAAGAGAGCCTATGTGCTGCAAACTACAGAGCCCATGTGCCCTGGAGCCTGCGTGCCACAACTAGAGAGAAGCCCGCGCGTTGCAACAAAATGTTCCGTGTGCCGCGACTAAGACCCAACACAGCCAAAAAAATAAATTAAATAAATAAATATTTAAAAAACAAACAAACAAAGACCCAGTATCTTTGCTGTTGCTTTATTCACAGGAAGGAATTAGGCCACTGATTCTCAAAATTGCTTGCACTCTGGGATAATCTGGGGAGACGTAAAAGTAAGTGTTAGCTGGTCAGTCTCCCAATATACAACTCACCTCTTGTCTCTCATCACAAAATACTAATTAATTTACAAAAGGAAAAAGAGTACTTTTACAGTAGAGAAGCCTGGCAGACACCATCTTAATTAAGTGATCAAAGCGGATGTCATCAGTAACACGACAAATAAACATAGTGGGCCACCCAACAGGATGCAATGAGAACATAGCGTCATTTCTGTGATATTCTTGTCAAAGATGAATAAACTAAATCCCCTCATAAGGAAATATTGAACAAACCCAAATTGAGGGACATTCTACAAAATAATCTTCAAAAGTATCAAGGTCTGAAAGTCAAGGAAAGGCTGAGGAACTTTCCAAACTGAGAGAGACTAAAGCCACCTGACCGATAACTGCAACTCATGATTCTGAATTGGACCCTTATCTGTAAAGAATGTTATTAGGACAATTAGTGAAACTTGAAATCTGAGGATTAGTTAGTAGAGATATAACAATGTTAATTTCCTGATTTGCGGTTTTTTATTGAGGTTATATAGGAGAATGTCTTTGTTTGGGGGAAATAGACACTAAAATGTTTGGGGAAGGTGGCACGCTAGGTTGGCAAATTACTCTCATTTGGTTCAGGAAAGAGTTTTTTTGTATTGCGTTTGTACCTTAGGCAGTTTGGGCTGCTATAACAAGGTACCACAGACTGGGCAGCTTAAACAACAGAAATCTATTTCTCACAGTTCTGGAGGCTGGAAGTCCAAGGTCAGGGTGCCAGCATGGTTGGGTTCTTCGTGAAGGCCTGCTTTCTGGTTTGCAGGTGGCTGTATCCTCACGTGGCAGAGAACAGAGAGAGGAAGCAAGTCCACGCGCCTCTTCTTATAAGGGCACTAATCCCATTCCTGAAGCTCCACCCTCATGACCTAATTACTCGAAAGGCCCCTCCTCCTGATACCATCACATTGTGGGTTAGGGTTTCAATAGATGAATTTTGGGGGACACATTCAGTCCATAGCAACTTCCAACTTTTTTGTAAATTTGTACTTGTTTGAAAAAAAATTATTAAAAATTCTGGTTGGTTCCAATTTAAAGCTGATGTAATTGGTATGGGGTATAGACTGGTCTGCGAGTTTTAAAAAGTCTCCCCAGTCGTCTTATGTGTTGCCAAGTTTGAAACGACTAAGTTAGATCTTTTCTGCAAGATGATCAGTTAATTTTCTGTGATGAATTATTTCCCATTTTCTGAAAGCCTTGCACTGGGCAGTGTTTCCAGAGGGTGGTGGGCCATCACCATCCCTCCCTGCAAGCTCAGGAAAAGGCCAACCTTTGTGAAATGGGTGAGGGTGAGTTTCTCTCTTGGGCATGTAAGTGCCAAGGGTACCTCTATGGACCAGCAACACCTTGACTCCTGCAATTGACTGCCCCACATCATGGAAAGGATCTCAGATGATGGCTGGCAAAGTCACTTGTCAGGTGAGACTGGGGTTCAAGTCCTGGCTTCACCCCTCACTGGCTGGGTGACATGGGTTATTCACTTCAGTTCACAAGCCTTAGATTCATCCCGCATACCTCTTCATAGGATTATTGTGAGGATTAAATGAAGTCATTAGGGCATGAAAATCACCTAGCACAGTGCCCAGAATGGAATAAGCATTCAATTCACGCTAGCTATGTAATATAATATAAGTATAATGTAAGAAATTTTCTGATTTCCTGAAAATATTAATATTACCAAGAGTTTTTGAGTGTGTGTGTGTGTGTGTGTCCTGGGAGATGTTGCAGGCCAAGAAGGAGAATAACGTGCTGACAGCTACATCAGTTAAGAGAGCTAAGACCCCAAGTGGGTGGGAATAACCTTGCCATCTGTCCTTCCCTCCCTGCGGGCAGGCCTGGCAAACTCTTGAGAGGTGAGTGTGGGTCCCAATATGGGGGCTAACTGTGCCCAAACTCCCTTTGGCTACAATCTCTTCATGACCCCAGCAGTAGAGAAAATCCCTGCTCTCAAGAGGTTTAAGATCCAGAGGGAAGTGGCGAAATTAGTGGAGAAAAGAGAGCAGCAACTGCAGGAAGAAGCCCCCAGGACAGTCTAATCCGCCTTTTCATCTGAAGGTTTTGAAGGGCAGAGAGAGTCCACTTTTGACACTGTGTCTTTGGCTCGGATCTTGCTAGTCGAGAGCTGCAGAGAACAGTTGTTTGAAGGGGAAAGGAGGTTAATTGTTTTAACTTGAGCAGAGCAAACTTGGAAAGTGAGAAATCCTCCCTCTTCCAATAGGCCTCTGGTCCAAAACCACACCTGGCCTCGCATCCTTCTAATGATAATCCCCACAGAGTTCCAGGTGTTCAGCCCAGTGACTGATGGTGAGCCCTGCCGAGTTCAGAGGGACATGATGGAGGCTATATATAAATCCAACAAAGTTTCAAAAGGTAAAAGACGCATGACCGATTATGAAAGCTTATATTGCTCTGGGAGAGTGCCGAAGCTTTATTTCTGCCCTGGCTGATGTGTTGTTCTGTTCCCTCTTGGAAGAGAAGGCAGTCTCTAGGCCACAGTTCCCCATCTGTGAAATGGGGTGAGGTTATCCACCCTGTGGGACTCATCCTGCTTGAGGCACCTTTGAAGGCTCCAGAGCACAACAGCACAATGCGCTCTGAAGAGCTGGTGCCAGTATTCCCAATGGCAAAGGCATCAGGGCCAGCTGACGCCTCAGGAGGCGTCTGAGAGACCAGTGGGGGAGAGCTGGTGGCGGGCCACACCTGCGAGCCTTGTGAGGGTTGCCAGGAGGACTGCACGATGGCAGCAGCTGTGGGGCGAGGCCAGCGGGCAGCCCAGGCAGGAGTCGGGCAAGACGGGGCCCCTTGGAAGGTGGCGGCTGGCATCCGGCTCTGCTCCCAGCCTCTGTTGCCATCACCGAGCCACACACATCGACAGGAGGAGGCCAGCACTTGATGATGCCAGCAGGGAGGAAACTCGGAAAAGTCGAGAAAGGTGAATGCAGAGCCACTCAACAAGATCCAAGCTCTAGAATTAAGATGTGCCCTCTTAGAGCTGATGGTCTGGGGCCAAGCACAGGCTCTCCAGAGGGGCGAGGGCTAAGAGATCACCTTTCCTAATCCCTTTATTTTATACAGGTGGGAACTCAGGCTCGGAGAGTATTGGTGGCTTGCCCAAAGCCTCACAGCTAAATAGCAACAGAATAACCAGTCATTTCCTACTTGTTTACTCTTTTCAATATAACTTAGTCTCCCTAAATGGTTCAGCATATGCCAAACTTTTGGAATTTTCTTTCTCCCGAATAAAGGTAACTTCAAGAGGTGCTGTGGCCTGGTGGATAGAACGAGGAGTGGAACTCTGGTCTTTCGGGTCCTTGCTTGTACTCTGCTCCTAACCAGAAGATGGTCTTAGAGGTGGCATTTAGTGCAATAATTTAAAGCTTGGCTTAACCTCAAAGTCTTCCCCAGTGCCTTGGGGGTGGGAGGCGGGAAGTGCACCCACCCTGGGGGAGCCCTGACCCTGAGCAGGGAGGTGGTGTGTTGGTTCTGGCACACAGCCAGGCATGGTGACGGCTGTGGTTAACATAGTCCTGAGTGTGCCTTTCAGGTTACTACCCTTCAGCCCAGTCTCTGGACACACATTTCATAAGCAAAACAAGGCGACCTTCCAGGGAGCCCATGGGCTGTAATCAGTCCTCCTTCAACCTCAAGGCCCCGTTGGCAGCCACTGCCCCATGATGGGCATCATCAGGAGTTATCGTGACAAGCCTGGTGGTAGGAGTGGTGGCAGCTCGGCCTCATGTGACCACAGCAACCAGGCCAGGGGGCACCTAACCAGCCCACAACAGCAAAGGCCCCTCTTGAGGGGGAGGGTCCCTCAACTTCACTGAATTATCAGCCCGCAACCTTGGAGTGATCCCGGGTGCTACTTCTCACCTGTGGCTCTTAGTGGTCGGATGATCTGGAATAAGTCACTTTGCATCTGAGCTTCAGTTTCCCAAACTGCAAAATGTGCAATAACATCGTAGACTAATGGGGGTCATTGTAAGAACTCAATGAGATAACATGACAACAATACCTAGAATAGTCCCAGAATCACAGGAGTCACTCAACAAGTGATATTTCCTTCCATTTTCCTCTTAGGGTTAAATATCATTGAAACTGTCACCCACACTCTTGGTTGTCTTCCATTTGGGCAAATAAGCACACCAAACACACACACACACACACACACACTCTGTCTCTCTCTTATACATAAATTCGAGAAAGAACCCTAGCTTGTCAGTGCTTACAGGCACTGTGGAAATGCCCAGGACGGAGCTCTCATCACACAGGTGAGGGGTTGGTGCCCTGAGAGACAGTGCGGCTTGGCCAGGGTTGTGCGGGCACAAGTTGCATAGCTTGTACTTCCTGCTAAGTCACGTCATGGTCTCCAACTTAGTTGTGGGATGTTTTGGGACTGTAAGCTGATGGCAAGAAGATGAGCTTTGTCTCTTAGATACCAGGGCCAGGCAGGGGACACACTGCTGATGCATTAACTGGCTGACCCAGAATGTCTGATATAACTTCTTCCTCAAATATTTTTGAGATCGTAACGTGTCATCCTGGCTTTGCGCTACTCAAACTGGCAGCAGAGAGATTTGAAATTATTCTATTATAATCTTCTCTGTATGATGATGTTTCCTCAATTTTGTGTGGTTAGTGGGACAGGGGGCAGTAGTCAAGGTCTTGGAGAATTTGTCCTTGCTTACACTAGGTAATTCATGTAGGACACAGAAAGGTGGTGCCATCACACACAAGCACACGCTCGCACATACGTGCACACACATGTTCTCTCCAGCATGATTGCCAGCACATCTATCATCCAGCTGTCACCTCTTTGACTTGGTAAAAGAGAATACACAAAAGTGAAATAAGAAGAAATCATCTGCTAGTTCAAAGCCCATTTCAGAAGGGAGCCTAAATATATTTTTTCTCCATTTCCTCTCTCTTCCCTCTGTTTTTTTCCTCTTTTCTGTCTTTTTTTTTTTCTGACAACACTGAAGATCCCCTAAAAGTGGTTAGATCCCTTCTCATCTCTGCTAAATGAATGCTGTCTCTACCTAAACCAGTATAAATAAATCAAGACCAAACATCACTTAAGGGCAACGTCCCTCTCACTCATCTCTCCTGTGTCTGCCAAGTAAACCACTCAACACAAACAAACTCCACTCCCACGCTTCAAAAGTGATGATGATTTTTCCTGATGATGACATTATTTTGCTCATTATGGAGAATTTGAAAATTATGTAGAAGTAAAACAAAGAAAAGACAAGTCACTTATAATCCTACAAACTCTGGAACAATCTGTGTTAAAATTTTAGTCTTTTTTTCTTCAAAGATCACTTATTAAAACAAAACACAGGGACTTTCCTGGTAGTGGGCAAGACTCTGCGCTCCCAATGCATGGGGCCCAGGTTCGATACCTGGTCAGGGAACTAGATCCCGCACGCATGTCGTAACTAAGAAGTTCTCACGCCATAACTAAGAGTCTGAGTGCAGCAACTAAGACCTGGTGCAGCCTAAATAAATAAATAAATAAATATCTTAAAACAAAACAAAACAAAATGCAAACTCGAACTAATACCAACAATGACATTTTGCATTTTTTTGTTTTCTGACATTAGAGCAGGAGCTTCTCCATGTCATTAAATAGACTTTGAAAACATAATTTTTAATGGTGGCAAATTATTTCCTCATTTAGCTCTCCCTCTATTTCTTTAACCAGATTCCTATAGTTGCATATTCAGGTTTCCAACTTTCCAATATTATATGTAATTCTGTGATTATCATCCATGCACACAAATTCCTACCCACATCTCAGACATCAACTGAGACTGACCAGGTGAAATGGTCTGAAAACTGCCAATTCTGAAGCTGGTGGAAGCCGAAGACATCTTCAAGGTTGCTGCTAATTGGTGGGGGCCTGGGTCCCCTGGCCTCCTCTTCCCTGGGTCTGGCCTTCCCCCTGGGCTGCCTTGGTCCTGGACCACGTTTACCCTGACAAGGGACTCAGATCCTTCTCTGGTTTTCACAAGAGAAAATCATTCACACGAAACAGTGATGTGTTTAGAAGACATTGCTGAAGATTGTGGGGGTCTCCTGATGGTGCCACTTGGTGGTCCTTTCCCTCCCTCCCTGTTCTGCTCATCCTGGCCCAGTCCTTCCCTTCTGTCATGCAGTGCTGTGACCTTGTTGTCACAGGCATGGCATGAGGCCACCTGATACACAGGCCCTTAAGAGTGTGGCTCATCTTCTGTCTAAGCAATCTTCTTAACAAAGGCAGTTCTCACCCTAAGAGGAATTCTAGTGCCAGCATTGAATTCTCACATGTGGAAGAAGTTGGAATGTAGCAGGGGAATGTCTGGGTTGAACGGTATGAAAAGTAGGCATTGAAACGTGTTTAAGGCCAAGAATTAGATGTGGGGTAAGAATATAAATAACACAGGACTAAAACAAGTAATTTTAAAATTTGTATGGAAACACAAAAGACCCCAAATAGCAAAAATGATTTTGCAAAAGAAGGACCAAGCTGGAAGAATCATACTCCCTGACTTCAGACTACACTACAAAGCTACAGTAAACAAAACAGCATGGTACTGGCACAAAAACAGACACAGAGATCAATGGAAAAGGATAGAAAGCCCAGAAATAAACCCATGCACTCATGGTCAATCTACGATAAAGGAGGCAAGAATATACAATTGAGAAAAGACAGCCTCTTCAATAAGTGGTGCTGGGAAAACTGGACAGCCACATGTAAAAGAATGAAATTAGAACATTCTCTAAAGCCATATACAAAAAAAAAAAAAAACTCAAAATGGATTAAAGACCTAAATGTAAGACTGGAAACCATAAAACCCCTGGAGAAAAGCATGGGCAGAACACTCTTTGACATAAATTACAGCAATGTGTTTTTTGGATCTGTCTTTTAAATCAAAGGAAATAAAAGCAAAAAAAAAAAAAAAAATCAGACCTAATTAAACTTAAAGGCTTTTGCATAGCAAAGGAAACCATAGACAAAACAAAAAAAACAACCTACTGAATGGTAGAAAACATTTGCAAATGATCTGACCAACAAGGAGTTAATATCCAAAATATATAAACAGCTCATACAACTTAATAAGAAAAAAAAAACCCCGATTTAAAAAATGGGCAGATGACCTGAATAGACATTTTTCCAAAGACAAACAGATGGCCAATAGGCACATGAAAAGATGCTCAACATTGTTAATCATCATAGAAATGCAAATTAAAACAAGAATGAGATAACACCTCACACCAGTCAGAATGGCTATCATCAAAAAGAACACAAATAACAAATGTTGGTGATGCTGTGGAGACAAAGGAAGCCTCATACACTGTTGGTGTGAATGTGAATTGGTACAGCCACTGTGGTAGACAGCTTTGGAGGTTGCTGAAAAAGCTAAAAATAGAGCTGCCATATGACCAAACAATTCCACTCCTGGGTATATATCTGAAAAAAAAAAAAACCAAAACGAAAACACAAATTCAAAAAGATACATACACCCAATGTTCATAGCAACATTATTTACAATTGCCAAGCTATGGAAGCAATCTAAGTATCCATCAACAGATGAATGGATAAAGAAGATGTGGTATGTATGTATGTGTGTATATATATCTCAAACAATGGAATACTACTCAGCCATAAAAAAGAATGAAATTTTGCCATTTGCAATAACATGGACGGACTTGGAGGGAATTATGCTAAGTGAAATAAGTCAGACAGAGAAAGACAAATACTGTGTGATATCACTTATATTTGGAATCTAAAAAATAAAACAAACTGGTGAATATAACAAAAAAGGAACAGACTCACAGATACAGAGAACAAACTAGTGGTTACCAGTGGGGAGAGGGGAGGGGGAAGAGCATAGGCATAGGGGATTAAGAGGTACAAACTACTATGTATAAAATAAATATGCTGCAAGGATATATTGTACAACTCAGGGAATATAGCCAATATTTTATAATAACTATAAGTGGAATATAACCTTTAAAAATTGTGAATAACTATGTTGTACACCTGAAACTTATGTAATGTTGTACATCAACAGTACTCAATAAAATTACCAAAAACTAAAAATAAAAAACCAGCTCTTAGTTTCCAAAAGAAAAAAAAAAAAAGAATATAAATAACGCCACAAGTATTTGTTTATGTTGCAAGACACCAGAGTCACAATTTTAATGTGAACAGCTGACTTAGCCCAATGGCCTAGTCCTGGGAGTTCCATCTGCCTATAAATAACCTGAGAATCATCCATTAGAAATGATTATAGAAAACTTAAAGTCAGAAGAGATTCTAGTCTCCTCCTAAACCACCCCCTTACCCCAGCCCCCCTCGCCCGCCTTGCCCAGGTGACCCAACAATATGTCATGTTGCCGGTGAGCATCAAATCCTCTCTGCAGAAGGACCACCTATTAGTGCAGCCTTAGGATCAACTTTAGATGCTTCTAGAAATCTGTACTTTTATGACTGATATAAGTATTAAAATAGATATGAACTACGGAACAGGTAGATATTTCATCATACTAAGCTTAACAATTAAAAACGAACCTCTAGAAAAGCATGAATTCAGTCCCTCAGCTGCAAAACGGGGAAGGCTGGCAGAATGAACCTTTTGGAGGCTGTGTGAGCAGGGATGGAGCTCAAGGGGCACATTAGTGTCCTTGGTGAGGTCACTCAATTCAGAAGGTATTTATTAAGGTTCAGATGTGTTTCCAGACACGAGAGGCCCTGTGAGACCAGTAAAAGTTTTTAAGGAAAAACCCACTGGAAGGCTGGGCCCCAGCCCAAATCCCAGGGGAAAAGACACATGATGGGGACCCCATTCAAGAAGAAATGGTGAAGCCTGCAGGTCCTGAGGATGTGAGCATTCTGAGGCCAATGGGGGGAAATGGAAAAGGAGCCCAGCTGGATAGGGCAGGAAAGGCTCTGTGGAAACATTGGGAGTTACTGGTGTAAAGTGCAGGCAGCAAGCCTCCCTGGGTCTTTTCTGTATGGGTCAGCCCCCCAGCCCGTTACTCTCCCCTGAAGGCTGCTGCCTTGGAGTCCACCAATATCAGTTCTGTTAGCTGAGTTTGGTGTCTCTTTTCCATGGGGTCAGTTTTTTCTCAAGTAGTTGGCATCTCCTGGTGGGGCTCATACCTGCACTCAAGACTTCCTCATGGCCTGCCTGAGCCCATGAGCCCAGGGACTGCAGGGAAGGAGGTGGGCTGTGAGCTGGTGTGTCAGCTCGGAGGACTCTCTTCTTTTCAGGGGTGCGCCTTTCCAACCTAAATGTCCCAACTCATGAGTCCCCCAAGGCTACCCCAAGCCAGTCACAGCGACAGATCCCCAGACCTGCTCTTTATGCTTGGCCTGAAGCACCAGCAGGGGGCTCCACCTCTGTGGAGCTGTCCTCTGTCCTTTGTGCCTTGGGCTGTAGCTTCCTCTTTTAATCCCATCCTTGCCTGCCATCTGGGTTTTGAGGATTTGACATAATTTCTAGATCATTAAGAGCACTCCCTTCTTGGTTTCCTATGCTCTTATGATTTAAAAAATGTCTTTTTAAAAAATATTGTTTAGGGATTTGTGGGTGGGAGGGAGAGGTAAGGCATGTGTTCTGGTGGTTATCATAAACAAGTCTCCCAGTAGAACAGTCTAAACTCCCAGTTCACATGAAAGATGCTCTGCATCACTAATCATCAGGGAAATGCAAATCAAAACCACAGGAGATATCACCTCACACCTGTCAGAATGGCTATCATCAAAAAGATAGGCAAGGATGTGGAGAAAAGGGAACCCTCGTGCACTATTGGTAGGAATGTAAATTGGTGCAGCCATTATGGAAAATAGTATGGAGGTTCCTCAAAATATTAAAAATAGAACTACCATATGATCCAGCAATTTCACTTCCGGGTATGATATCTGCAGCCCCATGTTCATTGCTGCATTATTTACAATAGCCAAGACATGGAAACAACCTAAGTGTCCACCGATGGGTGGATGGATAAAGAAGATGTGGTATATATATTCCATAGAATATTATCTAGCCATAAAAAAGAAGGAAACCCTACCATTTGCAACAGCATGGATGGACCTTGAGGGCATTATGCTAAGTGAAATAAATCAGACAGAGAAAATACTGTATGATATCACTTATAAGTGGAATCTACAAAAAGCCAAACTCATAGATACAGAGAACAGATTGGTGGTCACCAGAGGTGGGGACTAGGAAGTAGGGGAAATGGATGAAGGTGGTCAAAAGGTGTAAACTTCCAGTTATAAATAAATTCTGAGATGTAGTGTACGGCGTGGTGACTAAAGTTAATAATACTGCATTGTATATTTGAAAGTTGCTAGGAGAGTAGATCTTAAAAGTTCTCACCACACACACAAAATTGTAACTGTGTAAACTTGTGGTGAAGGATGTTAACTAAACTTATTCTGGTAATCATTTCACAATTTATACATATTACCAAATAATTATGTTGTACACCTAAAACTAATTACAATGTTATATGTCAAGTCTATCTCAAAAAAAAAAAAAAAAAAATGAATAAACTTCCAGTTCAAAGGAAGGGTCTCTTCAAACATATCAGATTCGTCTAAAAAGTTCCTTTCCCTTTCCAGGGAAGAAAACTAGTTCTCTAGTTTTGTGTTATTAGTTTTGGACTCTGGTATAAAGTGCCACTAAGTTCTTCTTCTGGCCCAGATTCTGGGTGAAAACAAGCTAATGAGAGTTCACGTAGGGGGATTTGAGTGTAAAGATGAAGACACAGACAGATAGACAGATGGACAGAGAGAGCCTCCCAGGGCACTTGTAAGCTCCAGGGCACAAATGACACTTAGAAGAGTGCAGGTGGGGATGGGGCTGATTTGGAGGGTCAGGTGAGGCATGATCCACACCCCATACTGGGCAGTGGGCAGTGAACCCTCTGTTACATAATTAACTCATTCATTCAACCCACACACATTACTGGATGCCTCCTGCATAGTGAGGGGGGTGAGCATGAACAAACATTAGGGTCCATACAAGTGCACCTTGTGAATTTCCCCAGGGTTCTCTGTGATTCCTTCCACAGTGCAATGCAACTCACAAATTAAGGCACACTCCTCCACCCGACTTCACTCACTTCAGGCACCAGCTGCAGGTTTGCGGGTTCCCAGGCCCTGCACTCTCACCAGCTGGCTAAAATCCAGAGGGTTCCCAGCACTACCTCAGGTTTCACAATTTGCTACCATGACTCACAGAACTCAGGGAAGTGCTGTAGGTATGATACAGTTCATTGTAAAGGATGCAAATCAGGACCAGCCAGGGCGAGGCCCAGGAGGGTCCTGAATGTGCTCTTCTGGGGGTCCTCAGGATGCGTTACTGTGACAGCATGTCGATATGTGAGCACCCCTCAGGGAAGCTTGCCCAAGCCTCGGGCGGCCAGAGTTTTTATTGGGATTTAGTTATGCAGGGATGATTCACTGAATCATCGGCTACAGTGATTGAACCCCATCTCCCCTCCCCAGAGGCTGGGCTAACATCACATGGCTCAAAGGTCCAATTCTCTAATCACATGTTGGTCTTTCCCCCTCCAGACTCTTTTTTTTTTTTTTTTTAAAGTCTTTATTGAATCTGTTACAATATTGCTTCTGTTTTATGTTTTGGTTTTTTGGCCACGAGACATGTGGGACCCTAGCTCTCTGACCAGGGATCGAACCCGCACCCCCTGCATTGGAAGGCGAAGTCTTAACCACTGGACCGCCAAGGAAGTCTCCCCCCCAGACTCTTCACACCTGGGGAAGGCAGCACCCTCAACAGCTGGTTTGCACGGCTTGGAATTTGTCCTGGGGATGAAGGGGAAAGGTGGAAGGAATGAGACACAAGCCCCCATCCTGAAACTACCTAGGAACCCACCACGAGTCACCTTATTAGCATAAACTCAGGGGTAGCCTGAGGGGCCACCATGAATAACAAGACTCCTATGACTCCAGAAAGTCCAAGGGTTGAGAGGCTTCCCACCAGCAACCAGGGACAAAGGTCAATCAAAATTTTTATTACACCACACGTACCACCTTTCCTCTACTTCTTCTCCTTAAACTTTTGTAAGATATGGTATACAGGACAGGTATTTTAACCACTGGGATATGAATAAGTGCATCCTAAATAAATCTTTTTAAAAATCCTAAAAATAGGGCTTCCCTCGTAGCGCAGTGGTTGAGAATCTGCCTGCCAATGCAGGGGACACGGGTTCGAGCCCTGGTCTGGGAAGATCCCACACGCCGCGGAGCAAATAGGCCCGTGAGCCACAACTACTGAGCCTGCGCATCTGGAGCCTGTGCACCGCAACAAGAGAGGCCGCGATAGTGAGAGGCCCGCGCACCGCGAAGAAGAGTGGCCCCCACTTGCCGCAACTAGAGAAAGCCCTCGCACAGAAACGAACACCCAACACAGCCAAAAATAAATAAATAAAATTAAAAAAAAATAAAAAAATAAAGGAATTCCTTTAAAAAAAAAATCCTAAAAATACATGTATTTATCCAAATACACGAATTCACTGGTTCATGTTTGAAGCTGGCAGTGCCCCCGATTCCACTGTTGCCCATCATGGCTGACCGTGTGGATGTGAGAGTACCCAGTCCTGCACGCATTCTGACACCCCGTGCTCTGACCTTCTGCAGTCTCTTGCACGTGACTGGCACCCAAACCCACATGCTTGAAATTACAAGGTCCATCTTCTTCAACACATCCCAGAAAACGATAATTCTGTCAGCAGTCTCATTGTGCCAACAATCGCCTTCGCGTTGTCAGATCATATGAACTTCAGCTCAGAAAGTCTGGCCACCATACCTTTGATTCCTACTCTCGTTTGGCTGATGTAAGTAGTTTATACGGTGCGGAAAAACTCTGAAGAAAAATTTTCCCCTCTCGTACCTTCCGGAGGGAAGACCCTGACTGCTACCCCCTCCCAGTGACAGCAGGAGGAAGAAGCACCTCCTCAGGGGTGGCTGAGGAACAAGCTGCAGGCTCTGTCCACAGGCTGGTCTCTGGAAGATTCTGGGGCAGCCCGATGAGGGTTAGGTGGGGATGAGTGAGCTCTCTGACTGTGGAGTTCTGGCACGGCACTCTGAGGCCTTGGGGAGGAGACCCTCATTCTGCAGGGTAGGGGCGTGACCTTCCCCTTCCGTCCCCCTGACCTGCCACGGGATCCTCCTGGAGCCACAGCCTGCTTCCCTCCTCTGTTCCCGTCTCCCGCTAACACGCAGGCTCACTCGTGCCATTCAGGAGTCTAAAGGTGGCTGCCTGAGGACAGGCCTAGATGAACAAAATTTGGAAACAGGTGGAAGCAGAGTCCAGCCTGGGGGGGCAGAAGGCCTAGAAATCTGAGTCATAGCTCCTTACCACTCATCCAAGGATTTGATGTCCCTTTGGCAGGCATGCTATTTTCTGTTTGCAAAACTATTGATCTTGCTGCCAAATGTGCCCTAAGCCTTCTTCCTGCATCAGTGAGACGAGTGATAAACTGTGTAACTGGAGGACAAAAGGGGCCAGCCTGTGGGTGGGTAACCTCTGAGCTCAGGCTAGCGTTTTGGACATTTTTATCACTAGACCCAGCCCTGGCTGGTCCACCAACCCAGGCAGGGTTGAAATTTAGCATGAGGTGAGGACTGCAACATTTGGGTTTGTTCACCAAGTCCAGAGGAAGGCACCAGAAATTCTTGGCTTCCTCCAAACAGCTGCACAGAAGCAGCGGCCAAACCCATCTTGTGTTTGATGAGTCATCCCGCGTCAGCCCTGTGCCGCGCAGGCTTCTATGGGTGCTTCCTCAGCGGCTGCCTCTGGCTTGGGATTTTTCCAGAAGAGGAGGTAGCCAAATACTCAGGCCCCAGTACTAATGGGTGCTTTGCGATTCCAGGTAAGTAGCGTTTAACCTCCAAAGGTTCATCTGTGTTCCTCGTTCCTCATGATCTCGCTGGCCCTATGAAAAAAGGCCGAAGAAACTGGTTTTACTTAAATCAGGAAAGTGAAAGCTAAGGAATTTGACAGTCTGTGCATTTAGGAAAGCAGGTAACAATGTGAAGTCCTTCTCCCTCTTATCCGAAGGCTCAGGCTTTAATTTATAGGAGGTTAGGCAGCAAAACAGGCTGTGAGTCTCAGAAAAGTCTTACCAATATAATGATATAATCTACTTCTTTAGAGATTTTTAAAAATATATTTATGTGTATTTGTGTATAAAGTTTACAAGTCGCTTTTTATATGCAGTCTTATTTAAGCTTCACAAAACTCTAAGAATCAAACATTTATTATGACCTCCACTTTACAGATGAGAAAACAGGTTCATAAAAATGAGAAGATTTGCTCAAGCATGATGCCACAAATGGTTGATGGGCGCTGAGCTACAGAACAACATTCTGATTCCATATCAATCTATGTTTTCCCTGAAGAATCCAATCTATCTTCTCGAGATGTCTTAAATGAAAGCCTGTATAAATATTTGGAAGATTCCTTCAAACAACCTGTTTTACGATTCTTAGAAGTTGATTTTATCTAAATTTGCACATCCTGAAGATGGCCACAAGATGGCAGGGTAGCCTTGACGATTGGGGAATTGGCTCCGTCCCTTGCACCAGTAGAGGGCTGTAGTTCCTTATTTCAAAAAGTGAGAAATGAAAACAAAAAGAAAACCAAAACAAAACAGTAAAACTTCAGTGGCTACACTGAAGAAATGGGATGGTGGGAGGTGTGTTTTTCTTTTTTCTTTTTCTTTTTTAAGTTAGGCAATGAGAGTTCAAACAAACAAGTCTCCATTTTCACCACCGTGTTTGCTTTTGGAGGCACGAGGTCAGGGCTCGGGCCAGTCGCCGAGCCTACATTATTCATCTGTCCAGCTCCAGCCCTGGAACAAATATGAAGAAATGAAGTAGCTTCAGTCGAGGGGAAACAGTGTTGTTATTGTTGCTGGTGACAGTTCTATTTGCCAACAAACATAAAAACATACTTTGGAACCGGGAATGGGCTTGTCAGAGGGAACTTTTGTTCCATGTTTGGTCTGGGAGGCTTCCAGATAGAAATCAGGCCGGCATTTGAACTTCAGGAGGCAGGGAGAGAGCTGTGCACAGCAGCCACTGACCCGAAAGCCTGGGCCATCAGCTGCAGTTTTCATCTGGGTGTTGTTTGACTGCCTTCCATGTGGCTCTGTGCTGCCAACTGGGGTCACTGGCCTGCCTGGGTATTAGGGGGGAGCAGTGCAGGGCATGCAGTCCAGGACGATGGGCTTTCCACAAAGGGGATAAACAGACTTTGGATTCGGAGCTTTTGGAAGGTGGTCCTCACTCGGGGGCTCTGGGATAGGGAAAGCGGTCCTGATGCTGCAGGATGTATTTGCTGTCAGGCCCCAATTATCCCAAGATTCTTGGCAGCATCCTTAGGATCCTTTTGCTACATGGGATACTTTAGGGATAAAGCCATCCTTCCTGTGTCTGCCGGTGCTAGTTTAAGGTAGGTAAACTCATCTAGAAGGCATAATTCAGAGGGCCAATCTGCATATCCCCGCTACTACCACATAATTCAAGGTGAAGGGCCTGTCCAAAGCTGTCTAGGGGCTACCGTCTCTCTCCACAGGTAGACTGGACTTACACTAGTACGGTATCTATTTGGAAAGAGGTAAGCTCGATGAATTACTACCGCAGTGAATGTCATTAAGACATGGTAGAACTGGAAGCACCTCATACATGTAAATTCACTGCTTCTCAATTAACCTTCCCCAAAGCCACAGTCTCACAGTGTCAAGTCTTACTTTACTTTAAACTTTAAATCTGGAAATGCATCTTAGAGATGATACGGTCCAAAACTTCCATGTCTGTGCTGGTGAGTTCCCTCCCAGGAGTAGTTCAAAGATGGTTGACAAACTGACGAGCCCCTTATTTTACAAATAAAGTAACCACTCCCAGAAGGGCAGCGATGGCCCCAATCACACACCTAATTGGCGGCCAACCAGGGGCTGGAACACAGCTGCCAACTTTCAGGTTAGTGCTGTTTCTACTCCATATTGCTTCCTTGCATCTTAAAACCCTCAGAATTATTTTAAAGCCTTATTTTAATCTACAGATTGCTTCACGACTACACAGTAACAAGCCAGATGCAACCGGAAGAGAGACCTCTTGTTTCCAACCCTCAGATTCATTGGAGTCTCAATTCCAACCACCAGGCCTTGTAAACCTTAACTGACTCTGGAGCTAAAAAGTTTAATTACCAGCATTCAGCCTCAGATTTATGGATATTTGCGATAGAGGAATAGAAGGTGTTCAGTAGAACAGAGGCCGACAATTTTTTTTTTTTTTCTGTAAACGGCCAGATTGTAAACATTTTAGGTTTTGTGGGCCGTACATTCTCTGTCACAAGGACTCGGTTGTGTGGTTCTGGCATGAAAGCAGCCAAAGAGGATTTGTAGCTGAATGATTACGGCTGTGATGCAATATGACTTTACTTACAAAAACAGGCTGGGGAATGAGCAGGTGGGACGGATTTGGCCCTTGGGCCAAAGTTTGCTGACCTTCTACAAGAGAAGACTTGGTCTCTGACTTACTCTTCTGTAGCACATTCCAGATCTAAGCAATATACTCTTCATTTGTCTTTGAAGAGTATATTGACATTCAGATGTCTCCACCCACCTTAATACATAGAATTAATTTTTTTCAGTCAGAGACTTGATAGTCCTAATTAGGCGATTGATTTGTGTGGGCCTCTTGTGTTGCTGTATCATGCAGTTTGAGCCCGTGAGGTAGGTCAGTCAAGGCAACAAATTAACAAACCTCAGAGATGAGGAAACTGAGGCGGAGGCACAGGGATGGGAGTCTGAGCCCTTCTTTGTCTATGGTGTGCCTGGGGCTGTGTGATGCCAGGCACTGTTCTTCATCATCTCATTTAATCCTCACAAGATCCTGGGGGATTTTTACTACTATGCCAGTTGTACAGATACATCCTCAGAAAGATTAAATAATGAGTCTATTCTAGTAAGCAGCAGAGTTTCCCCTGTACCACACTGAATGTTCAATTCTTAGGAATAATCACCTGTTCCAGGGCAAGGAGGGCATATTCATAACCTGTACATGTTTAACTCCCGCACTTTCCTTAGTGCTCAGTAAATGTTTGTTGAATGTTAAATGAGTTTTTGATGGGATGACAAGATCTTTTCATTGTAAATGTTTACCTAATGTTCTTTTTGAAAATAACCGTCTGCGGGAGCAGTCCCACCTTGGCTTGACCCAAGCTCTCAGCTATTAGGTGCAGGATTTCCCCTTTAGTGTGAACGACGACGACGTCAGGCGCGGGTGGTGGGCCTCCCCATCGCCAGCAACCTCCCCAGGCTGCAGCCCCTGCCGCGGGTGCTGGGTGTGGGAGGAGACGTCTGGGGGCGGGGCTCTGAGTTCCTTCCAAGTTCCCACCTTCTACCCTGGTGGGCAGAGGAAAGTCACAGATGCAAACAAAAACTGCCATTCAAATGCCATTCAGTATACCTCAAAGATATATTTTTTCTCCGAATGGGTGGCAAGTTTAGGGGTCTTCAGGCCAGCACTGTTGTGGGCTGCCGGGAGCTGCGGCCCCTGCCACGTGACTTTGGAGAGATGGGCTCACTTGGGGCAGTTTCAAGTCTCCTCCTGGGCCCGTCCCGGGCCATCCCGGAGCCCCATCCCGTTAGGGGAGGAGGACAGCCGGAGCCGCTGCGTGTTGTCTGCGTGCAGGCCTGAAGGGTGGTGGCAACATTTCGGGTGGAATTGCCACAGCTGCGTCCGCAGTGAGGACGGGGCGTTCCCGCTGATCCAGGGCCGCCCCGTGTGACCAACTCCCAAGACGTCTTTACACCCGGACCTCTCCACTTGGGGACCAGACCTCAGTTCATCCTCAAGGGGAATCAGGAATAGAGAGAGAGGGGGACTTTGGGTTCTGACAAGATGGGGAAGACGCACTGCTTTTGGATTTCGTCAGGGGAAGCCGTGGAGGAGGTGGGTGGTAAATTCCTGAACTGAGGCGACGGCCCACCTCGGCCTCCCCTTTCAGGAGGGCTGGCTGCCTGCCAGGAGGGGCTGCGACCCGCCCCTGGCCCCCCATAGCAGACTCAGCGTCTTTGTATCAGTTTTCTGTCTGTAAAATGAGGACATGGGATGATAATTTCAAAAGAGCCTGGGGTTGAATGCTTGGAGGGTCAGGGATTTTTTTGGGGGGGGGGGAGGTAGTGATCTTATTTTTAAAATTTAATCATTTTGACGACTTTATAATAGAAAGGATTAATTCTTTGTCATATTTGGTGTTAAATTACCCAGTTTTGGTTTACCTTTTGATTTTTTTGACAAAAGGAGCAATTAATGTAGTTAATTCTAGAAATAGTTTCGTGATTTTTTACATTGCTTTCAAAGTTTTTTCTTTCCCCTACAGAGACCAAATATTCATGCATTATTTTTAAAGGTTTTATTCTTTACATTTAAGTTTTAAAATATTATTTTTTGTTTTAAAAATTTGAAATTAGTACACACCCATTTAAAAATTCAACTAGAATATATGTGTCTATATATATATATAATTTTCATAAGAAATTAAAATGCCACATTTACACCCAGTCCCATTACCTTCTCCAGAGGCAACTAGTGTTAACAATTGATGTGTGAATTCTTCAGACTTTCTTTAAATTTGTGGCATATGCATGTGCACGTGTATGTGGCATTTATTTTTACATAAGTAAAATGCACACACACATATGTATACAAGAGCATTCTACAGCTTGGTTTTCTTCACACAACACTAGCTCTTGGAGTTCTTTCCATGCCAGCGCACTTAGCTGAACCTTATTCTTTTTAATTGCATGATATTACATATTATACATGTACTGTAAATTACACTTGACTTTTAAATTCATCTAAATTTTGTGTGTCAGTGAATGGTGTGAGATGAGGATCCAAATGGATTTCCCTCCCCCAAGCAGCTGATTTACCCAACAGCAACTCTTTCCCATGTATTGGGGTGGGGGCATGTTTTAGTTTATAGTCTGCTTTCCAAGTCGGCACAGTGGACAGTACTTTCTAAAGATAAGGATGGCAAAATGTGTACGCTCCTCCACGGTTAGAAAGTGCCTTCCTGTACGGAATCGTACTTGCATCTCACGGTGACTCCATGACGCAGGAAGTTATTATTTTTTAAAATTTTACACCCGAGCAGGTGAGGCATAAGGTGTAAGGGGTGAGGTCAAGGGGCCGCCCAAGGTCACACAACTAGGTGTGAACTGGGGCTTGAATTCAGGTCTGCTCACATCCAACTCTGAGCTTTCCTGGCACCGAGGCCAGGACCAGGAGTTTCAGCAGTTCAAAGCCATGAAGACGGTGAGCACCTCTACCTTCCTTCCTTCCTCTTTGCGGAATGCTCTTCTTCCTTCCTTCTTTCAACAATTATTTACTGTGTGACAGGCGCTGTGCTAGGGTTTGCCATACAAAAGCTTCAGAACTTTCAGAAGCTACTTATTCTCAGCTTCACCTCTTCACTTGTATTATATCTATGAGGTATGTTTAAGCCCCATGATTCTATAAAAAAGGTTCTTCCAATTAACCAGGAAATCAAATTCAGCAAACCACCAATTTCCTGAAGCATTTTGTTTAAAACTAAGGGTTTACTGTATTATTTTGAGAACTTCTTAGGATCCCAGCAATGGAAGGGATTCTGTACAATCACTTGTTCTGTCTGGCCTCTTGTAGATGATCGATAAATTTTTCAGGAGAAACATTGCCTAGTCTTTCTGTCCCCCTCCATGCCCCCCCTCCATTTTTAAAAAAAGGTTTAAAACAACAAACATTTATTATTTTACAATTTCTCTGGGGCAGGAATCTGCGCATGACTTAGCTAGGTTTCTCTGGCCAGGGGTCTCACCAGGCTGCATCAAGTCTTGCCCGGGGGAGGACCTATTTCCAAGCTCACTCACTGGCTGTGAGCAGGACTTGTTGGAAGATTCTGGCCCTCACTGGCTGGTGGCTGGAAACATTAATTCCTTGCTCTGAGGGCCTTTCCACCGGGAAGCTCCCAACATGGGATACAACATGAGAACTGACTTCCTTTAGAGCAAGCAAGCAAGAGAAGGTGTGTCCAGACAGAAGCCACAGGCCTTTTGCACCTCACCTTGGAAGTGAGATCCCATCACCTCTGCCACCAGAGGCGGGAGCATTGGGGGCCTACTGACTTAGAGGCTGCCGACCATTGTAGGAATCTCTGTTCCTTAGCCAAGACCTAGAGAGGATAAGGAACTTTGCTCAGTTATACAAGTAGCAGCAGAGGAGCTGGGGGACAGCCAGGTAGTCTGGCTGTGGAGGTTGCTCTCAGCACTACTTTGCTCTCCTGCCTCGCAGTTGGAAGGCGGAGTGGACTCACTCCTGTACTTAGAGGACGAGGGGGCATGGGCTGCATGGGGAAACGTGTGACTTGGGCAGGCATCTCCTTTGCGAAATGATTAGAGGAAAAGCTTGCATTTGCTTAGGTATAGTAGGCTTTGCCTTAAAATTTGAACTACATGCAAATAGTAATGATTTTCCAAAAAAGGAGTGCAAAAGAATGTAGAGAAAAGTGCACCTCCCACACATCCTTTCCCCTGGTACTTTACCTTCCCTCTTCAGAAGCAGTCCCCCCTATCATGTTCTTGGGCATCCTTCCAGAGATATTCTATGCATGCACAAGCTGGTGAGAAGAGCCCTTCTTCTTTTTAAATACACACATAAGAGTAAAATGTGGACACACAGAATGGGAGATGATAAGGACTCATCCAGTAATTATAAAAAACAAGCCAAAAAAATCCTACAAATCAAGAAGAGACAGATGACCAACCAGATAAACCAACAAGAAAATGGACTAAAGACATTTTACAAAGGAGGAAAGCCAAATGGCCACTAGACACACACAGTGATGCCAGACTTCACCTGTCCAAAACCACAATGATACACAAGCACATCTCACAGGACGGTGAGGATGTGAAGGGTAGAAAGCATCAAGAGTTGGTGCCCACAGTGTGTGAGTGCCTCAGTTTCCCCACGGCTCCATCAGCACATGGGGTTGTCACTGCATCTTGTTTTAGCCACTCTCACAGGTGTCCATTCTAGGTTGTTCCTTTAAAAAAATTTTACTGCTAAAATTTGTTTTGAAAAGCAATGAATATATATCATGTGGAATTTCTGTTTCTTTGTGAGAATAAGCAGATTTGATCAGAGCACTTTGATTTCAACTCTGACTTATTTGTTTCAGATCTTTTCTTTTTTAAGAAAAAAACAGGTGAAGCCCTCTGTGCATCCTTTCACATTCTGTTTCTGTTGGCTCAGAGGTGACAGCTTATTCTGAATTTGTTATCATTTCCATGAATATTTTAATGTTATTTCTATCCATAATAACATATAATACTGGTTTTCATGTTTAAAGCTGTATCTAAATGTTAGTATACTGTACATATCATCAGGCAGCCTGTTTTTCTTCCCTTTTTTTTTAATTCAACATGATGTCTTTGAGCATTCTCTGTGTTAGTGTATATAGCTCTAGTTTATTCATTTTAATTACTGTATAGTGTTCTGTTGAACCATAGTTTATTTATCCATTATCTCGTTGATGGGTTTAAGCTGTCTCCGTTTTTCCCGTTACAAGCAGTACATCTCTGTGCATCTGTAGGAGTGGAATTCCTGAATCAGATGTGTGTCTCTAACACACTAGCCCTACTCTTCAAAGGGCCTGTACCAATGTTCACTCCCGCTGCAGCATGTGAAAGGCCCCATTTCTTTTATCTCCCTCTTCACCAGCACTTAATGTTGTTAGCTTTCTTCTGTTTGCCTATCTGGTTGATGAGAAATGGTATTTCAGTGGTGATTTAATTGGCAATTTCCTGATGACCAGCTTGGTTAAGCATCTTTTCATTAGCCGCTAGGTATCCTCTTGTGAAAGGCACATCCACATCTTTTGTCCATTTTTTCAACTAGATTGCTTGTTTTTCCTACTGACTTGTAAGAGTTCTTCATATATTCGAGATTTGCATCCTTTTCCACTTGTACAGATCACAAATATCTTCCCTCAGTCTGCACAGTCTGCAATTTGCCTTTTAACTTTGCTTAAGATGTCTTTTTTAGATAAAAGTTATTAATAACAACATAGTCAAATTTATCAATCTTTTTCTTTATGATTTGTTCTTTTTGTACCTAGTTTGAAAATCCTTCCTACTCTGAAAACGTAAAACTATTCCCTTCTATTTTCTTCTAAAAGTTTTGAAGTTTTGATATTTTTTTCACTTAGGTATTTAATCCATGTGTAATTACTTTAAAAAAAATTTACATTAAGGATCTACTTCTATTTTGTTTTTCCAGATGAGATAACCTATTGGCCCAGTACCATTTATTAAATAGTTTATTTTTTCTTTACAGATTCAAAATGCCAGTTGTGTCATATATCAAGTTTACAGATATGCCTGGGTCTGTCTCTCAACCTCTGTCTGTTCCTTTTCTGTTTTATTTTGTTTTGTTTTGTTTTTGCCCCTTGTGCTGCTACCACATTCTCTTAAGTACAGTAGGTTAATAAACATTTTTAATATTTGATAGGCTTGTTGCTGTTCCTTGTTCTTTGTTTTCAAATTTGTAGCTGTTCTTGGCCTTTTGTTCTTCCATATGCACTTTTTAGTCAGTGTGTCAAGTTTGATCTAAACCACCAGATACAGAGAACTGTGGAGAATCTGTGCATAATTGACATATTTATGATATGTGGTCTTCTCATCCATGAATGTGGTCTAATTTTCCATTTATTCAGGCTTTCTTTTATGCCTTTTGATAATATTCTGTTACTTTCTTCAAAGGGTCTTGAACATTGTTAGAGGGAAACTTGTCCTTTGATCGGGATTTCTGTGAGGAAGAATTTTCCCCAAGAATACTTTCTTCCTTCACCCACTTCACCTGGGAGAGATGCAGTCACTCATCTGGTGTCAGATTTGCAAAGACTAACTCAGTTTAGCTCTATCCTGTTTTCTTTTGGGGAATAAGAAGCCTGTAGTGAGCAGGCAGTTTTCTTGTTCCTCTAAAGTAAGCTGTTTTTTTGCTGAAAGTCCTGTTGAATATAAGTTGTGACAGTAGCATCCTTCTCTCATTGCTGACCCCAGCGAAGAAGTTTCAACATTTTTTCCATTAAGTGTGATGTTTCCTATAGGTTTTTTGGTAGATACTTTTTATTTCTAAGTTGCTAAGAATTTTTATCATGAATGGTTGTTGAATCTTATAAAATTATTTTCTACATTTATTGAAATAATTGTATGCTTTTTCTCCTTTATTCTGTTTACAGGTGAATTAAATTGATTTTTTACTTGTAACTTTAAATTTTGGTGTGATTTAAAACTTACATAAAAATTGATTTGTACAAGGAATACTCATAACCCTTTACCCATGTTTACCAGTTGTTTACATTTTGCCTAATTTGCTTTATCATTCTATATATTCACATACATATATATATACATATACATATATGTTACTTTTTTTTTCTAGAACCATTCTAGACTAGATTGGAGATATTATAAATCTTTACCCCTAAATACTTCAGTGTATATTTACTAAGAACAAAAACATTCTCATATATAACTGGAGTTCAATAATCAAGTCAGGAAATTAAACACTGATCCATGACTGTTCCTATATGTGAATGTTAAACCAACCTTGCATTCTTAGAATAAACCACTATGACATGACATTTTATCATTTTATCTTCAATATATGTCATTGGATTTCATTGGTTTTCTTTTAAAAAAGAAAACATGTGTTTATGAAAGAACTCGGCCCTATAATTTTCTTCTTGGTAATGATCTTGCTCAGTTTTAAAAAGTTGGGAAGTATTCTCTTTTTTTTCCATTCCCTGAAAGAGTTGTAAACAATTGGTACTATTTCTTCACTAAATTTTATAAAGAATTTACTTCTGAAGGAGAGAGAAGTTTTTAAATTTGGGATTCAATTTAATAGATAAAAGACTAGATTTTCTTTATTTTTGTATCCATTTAGTAAATATTTTTTTAACTGTCATTTAATCTAATTTTCTAGTTTCTTGTCATAAGTTGCTCATAATATTATTCTATTATCTTTTAAATATATGAGGATATAGAGTTTTGTCCCCTTTTTCATTCCTGATATTTTTATTTGTGCCTTGTCTCTTTTTTCCTTGATTAGTCTTACTATGGATTTATTAATTTTATTACCTTTTAAGCAACCAACTTTGGTCTTGCTGTTTCTCTTTTATATCTTTGCTTCCCATTTTATTAACTCTTATTTTTCTGTTTTTATTTTCTTCTTTTTGCTTTCTTTGGATTTAATTTGCCACTCTTTTTCTTTTCTTAACTTCTTAAGATTGATACTAAGAACAGTGATTTTCAGCCTTTCTTCTTTTCTAATATATACTTTTAAGGCTATAAATTTTCTTTTAAACACAACTTTAGCAGCTTTCCATGGGTTTTGATATATAGTATTCATCATAATTTCAAAATACTTTCTAATTTCTGTTAAGATTTCTTCTTTGACTCAAATAATGTAGCAGTTTATTACTTAATTTCTAAATATATGTAGGGATTTCTAGTTTTATGTAACTGATATCTAGTTTAATTTTACTACAGTCAGATAATATACTTTATATGACTTCTATGCTTTCACATTTTTTGAGACTTTCTTTATGGTAATATTGGTAAAGGGTGCAGGTGTACTTGAAAAGCTTGTGTACTTCAGTTCTTAGGTGCAATATTCGAAATAAGCCAATTAGTTCAAGTTTGTTAGTCATATTATTCAATTCTTTTATATTCTTAGCAATTTTTTTCATCTTCTTAATCTATCAATCAGCTAATGAGAGAGGTGTGTTAATATCTCTCTATGACTTTGGATTTGCCTGTTTCTCCTTTAGTTATGTCAGTTTTTGCTTTGTATATTTTTGGTCTATGTTATAAGCTACATATAAATTTAAAACTGTTAAATTTTCCTGATGAATTAACCTTTTATATATGGTTAAAAAATTCCAACCTGATAATCTTTTTTTGTTGACTTTAATCAGATTTCATTTTTGTGATATATTGTGACTTATGTTTTCCGATCTTTTTCTTAGTATTTTTTTTGCATTCCCCTTAATTCCCCTTGGGAAGTTGATTGCCCCAACTTTGTTCCTCTTGCCAGTGTGGAATTCCTCAAATATCTATTGATCACAATCACACCTACCTCCTTTTTTGGTATAATGGTAAACAACTCTAGCTTTACTTTTTAATAAAAAATGAGATTTTAGTTGTATTTTTTCATTCTCCATAGTTATAATTGATATTCTATTCATTTCCATACTCACCACTTTTTTTTCTTGCTTGCATACCATAGTTTATCTTTGGGTTTAGTTTCATTTTCTTTTTTCTTGCTAAAGAATATCTTACAGTGAGAATCTGTAGGGGTGTAAGCAGTTAATCTTTGTATATCTGAAAAAATCTTTATATCACTTTCATTGTTAAATGGTAGTTGAGCTCAGTATAAATTTCTTGTTGATGCTTAATTTTCCTCAGCACTTTCAAGATATTACTCCATTGTCTTCTGACCTTTATTGGGGCTGATTTGAAATTTGCTGAGTGTCTAATTGTTATTTCTTTGTGAATAATTTTCCTTTTTATCTTGTGGCTTTTAAGAGTTTCTCTTTATCTGTGTGGTTCTACAGTTTCACTATGATGAGTCTAGATGTGTATTTATTCTAGAGAGCTGGAGAAAACCTCTCTCTCTCTCTCTCTATATATATATATAAATAAATGTGTGTGTATACTTTTTTTCTGTGTCTTACTGATGAATTATTCAGTATTTCCTTCTAATTAGCATTTTTTTATAGTGTCCAGTCTAGAATTGATCTTATTTATTGAGGTTTTTTTTAATGAATATATTTTTGTATCCTGGCCTTGGAAAGTTAACTCTTTTCATATATACCTGTTCTTCTTTTATTTCTTCCCTCTTCATATTTTCCTGGTCTCTTAAAATGAAAATTATTTTCATTTGTGTCTTTTTGCATTATAAACATATATTTTTAAATTAAAAAAAGTCTTTTCTAGGCTGTTCCATAAAATTGATTTAACCATAAATGAATTCACATTTATATCCTTGATTTCATTCTCATTAGATTTCTTCTTTGGTTGGGGATTTTGGTTTGTATACTTATTGTTAGTGGGAAATTTTTGTTTATGTTTTCTCTCTCTCTCTCCACCCCACCCCTCCCATATTTTCCTCTCCCTATAGTGATTTTACAGTTGTTCAGAGCCGTTGTGATCCAGGCCTCTAGTCCTTAGCCATTTCTACTATTTCAAGTCTTTCTTTTCATTGTAATATTGGGGATATCATATTCACTAAATTTGATTGAGGTTCTTTGTCACAAAACCTTTTCCTTGTCTTCCTGTCTCCCTAGCCAAAACCCCAGTTTGCCAGCAGCTTAATTTTTCAGATTCCTTTCATCCCAGCTCTTGCCTTTCTCAACGAAAATGACTCTAGTTCCCCTTTCACATGGAGCACTAGTAATGCCCTCATTCTGCAGGAGTGAAATTCTGGATCATCGCTACCTGCAGGCCTGTGGTTTCAGCTGCTGCTCACCACTTTTTGTTTCTATTATGGGGTGATTATTTTGAGGCCAGTTATTTTGCTTTTGTTTTGTTTCTTACCTGACACTGCTATGTCTTTGCAGCAAAGGGGTGTGAGACACCACATGAACTCACTGCACTGGCTTGATCAGAGTTCTATCCTGTTCTTGAAGAGCTCCTCATCCTTCTTTCAGTCAATGTCACCCTTATGGTCATGTAGTTCTGCATATGGCCTTGATGCTGGGCCTGGGTGATAATAGAAGACTCCTTCTACTCACAGCTCCCAAAGGATTTCCTGCATTATCTCTCAGGGACCTTTGCCTGGGAAAGGAGGTGTCAGTTGCAAAGGCCATAAGCGTTCCCTGTAAGGGTGGTCCTGGAGGAGAGGGGGGCATGGAGGATAAGCAGTGGGCTTCTTCTCCAGCCTGCTCTGCTCCACTAAACTTCCCACAGAAAAACACATTTTTAACTGCCAGAAACATGGATGTGGAAATGTTGAAAGAACAAGAAATTAGTTGCCTACATTGTGTCACTTTTTTATATTTCTTATGAAACTGTAAGAAAATCTCAAAAATTCCCAATTAGAAAATAGAAATGAAGAAACATTATGAACGATTTTTATGTAATTGACTAGAATACAGAGTAGAATTGGAATTTAAAATTTCTTCTATAGTTATTTTATATTACTTCTTCCTAATGAATTTCCTTAAGGAATATTTGAAAAAAACCAGCACATTTAAATGATCTAACGTGTATATTAATTGCTTCATAACATTTCTTAAATAAAAAATTTCTAGTGAGTTTGAATTATAACTAAATCAGTACATTGTGTAGAACTCTTTAATTGGAACAAATCTAGGTCAAATTTTTTTTTCCAGGATAAAGCTGGACGTCATGGCCGGTTCAGTGTAGACTGTCTCTTTATAGCCTGTTAACACAATATAGAGGCACATTCAATTTTGTGTGCACGTGTATGTGACTACAAGGGGTTAAAGACCCAGGTTCTCTTAATTCTGAGAGCATGTGGTGGCCAGCCCAGAGCCAGATTGAGCCATGTTAATTTCCCAGAAGATTTCAAAGAATTATCTTTTGAAAAGGGGAAGTTTGGCTAATAAAAACCAGGATAACCTCCGGCAGTCACATGGAGAAGAACAGAAACAAATTACTCCTGGCTTGTTCGACATTGTTGCCTGGGGGCTTTCTCTGGCCAAACCATACTGCTTTGTTTTTCTTTACTCCAAAGAGGGAAGTTATTTCAATAATGTCCTGGGAAAGGCAGGAGTACAAAGTTGTGCCAACTGCTCATCTGTGTCCTCTTTCTTAGGTTCAGCTCTTTGGGAAGCATGTGAGGACTGTAAGGGCTTTGGTGCCATCAGGTCCTGGGTTTGGATTCCTGTTTTGCCACTGACATCCAGGTAATCAGAGAAATTTATGTTTCCACTCTGAGCTTCAATATCTGCATCTCTTAAAGAAGATAATTAATGCCTACCTCATGGCCATGATGGAGAAGATTTGGATATGATAAGGGCTGTGATGCACTTGGACACAGTAGGTGCTGAAAAAAATGCATAGGGATTCCCGGATTCCCCTTGTGGGATCAGTGCCTCTCTTCCTCTCTGACAGTTCCTGAAACCTCACCTCTCTTGTAAGTAGGTTCTTGAAAGCTGGAGCCAGATGACTGATACAGGTTCTGTGTGAAGATTAAGGAATTTGAAAATAAAATATCGGTTATCTATCGGCTGTATAATGAATTACACCCAAACTTAGCAGTTTAAAACAACCATTTCACTGTGCTCACAGCTTCTGTAGGTCAGGAATTCAAAAAAAGCACAGCTCCATGGTGCTATGACCTCAACTGGGAGAATTCAAAGGTTGAGGGAAGAAATCCTGTGCAGGTATCTTCACTCACATTCCCCACCCAGGGAGGTCCTCATATTAGGAGCATCTATACATGGCATCTCCATGAGGCTTGGGCTTCCTCGCAGTACAGCGGCCTTTACTGTATGGCAACCATGGGTCTGAAAGCAAGTTTCCCAAGAGAACCAGGCAAAAACTGTAACACTTTTCTTGTCCTAACCTTGGGAGTCACATAACATCATTTCTGCTGGGTCTCAAACCCCTCCAAGTTCAAGAGGAGGCAACAGGCTCCACCTTTTGATGGGAGGAATGTCAAGATCACATTGTAAGAACACATGAAACGGGAGCTTTTGTTATAGACTCTTTGGAAAATACAATTTGCCACAGGGGTGAGTCAATAATAACTCCTTGAAATTTTTTACTGGATCTGATAGGAGTGTGAAAGATAGAGTTGAGGAGAATATCTACAATGCCATTGACAGTGATTCAGGTTGAAATAATGAATGGAGAGAAGGGAACGTAGAGAAGTAGACATTGGGATAGGGTCAGTCTCATGCAGGCGATGAGGAAGAAAATAAAAAGGGGAAAGAGGAGTCAAGAGACTCTGAGGTTTTGCCATTAGCCAGACTCATCAAGAGAAAAAGGGAGAAGACTCAAATCAATAGAATTAGAAATGAAAAAGGAGAAGTAACCACTGACACTGCAGAAATACAAACAATCATGAGAGATTACTACAAGCAACTCTATGCCAATAAAATGGACAACCTGGAAGAAATGAACAGATTCTTAGAAATGCACAACCTGCCGAGACTGAACCAGGAAGAAATAGAAAATATGAACAGACCAATCACAAGCACTGAAATCGAAACTGTGATTAAAAATCTTCCCACAAACAAAAGCCCAGGACCAGATGGCTTCACAGGCGAATTCTATCAAACATTTAGAGAAGAGCTAACACCTATCCTTCTCAAACTCTTCCAAAATATTGCAGAGGGAGGAACACTCCTCAACTCATTCTACGAGGCCACCATCACCCTGATACCAAAACCAGACAAAGATGTCACAAAGAAAGAAAACTACAGGCCAATATCACTGATGAACATAGATGCAAAAATCCTCAACAAAATACTAGCAAACAGAATCCAACAGCACATTAAAAGGATCACACACCATGATCAAGTGGGGTTTATTCCAGGAATGTGAGGATTCTTCAATATACGCAAATCAATCAACGTGATACATCATATTAACAAATTGAAGGAGAAAAACCATATGATCATCTCAATAGTTGCAGAGAAAGCTTTCAACAAAATTCAACACCCATTTATGATAAAAGCCCTGCAGAAAGTAGGCATAGAGGGAACTTTCCTCAGCATAATAAAGGCCATATATGACAAACCCACAGCCAACATTGTCCTCAATGGTGAAAAACTGAAACCATTTCCACTAAGATCAGGAACAAGACAAGGTTGCCCACTCTCACCACTATTATTCAACATAGTTTTGGAAGTGTTAGCCACAGCAATCAGAGAAGAAAAAGAAATAAAAGGAATCCAAATCGGAAAAGAAGAAGTAAAGCTGTCACTGTTTGCAGATGACATGATACTATACATAGAGAATCCTAAAGATGCTACCAGAAAACTACTAGAGCTAATCAATGAATTTGGTAAAGTAGCAGGATACAAAATTAATGCACAGAAATCTCTTGCATTCCTATACACTAATGATGAAAAATCTGAAAGTGAAATTAAGAAAACACTCCCGTTTACCATTGCAACAAAAAGAATAAAATATCTAGGAATAAACCTACCTAAGGAGACAAAAGACCTGTATGCAGAAAATTATAGGACACTGATGAAAGAAATTAAAGATGATACAAATAGATGGAGAGATATACCATGTTCTTGGATTGGAAGAATCAACATTGTGAAAATGACTCTACTACCCAAAGCAATCTACAGATTCAATGCAATCCCTATCAAACTACCACTGGCATTTTTCACAGAACTAGAACAAAAAATTTCACAATTTGTATGGAAACACAAAAGACCCCGAATAGCCAAAGCAATCTTGAGAACGAAAAATGGAGCTGGAGGAATCAGGCTCCCTGACTTCAGACTATATTACAAAGCTACAGTAATCAAGACAGTTTGGTACTGGCACCAAAACAGAAATATAGATCAATGGAACAGGATAGAAAGTCCAGAGATAAACCCACGCACATATGGTCACCTTATCTTTGATAAAGGAGGCAAGCATATACAGTGGAGAAAAGACAGCCTCTTCAATAAGTGGTGCTGGGAAAATTGGACAGGTACATGTAAAAGTATGAAATTAGAACACTCCCTGACACCATACACAAAAATAAACTCAAAATGGATTAAAGACCTAAGTGTAAGGCCAGACACTATCAAACTCTTAGAGGAAAACATAGGCAGAACACTCTATGACATAAATCACAGCAAGATTCTTTTTGACTCAGCTCCTAGAGAAATGGAAATAAAAACACAAATAAACAAATGGGACCTAATGAAACTTAAAAGCTTTTGCACAGCAAAGGAAACCAAAAACAAGACCAAAAGACAACCCTCAGAATGGGAGAAAATATTTGCAAATGAAGCAACTGACAAAGGATTAATCTCCAAGATTTACAAGCAGCTCATGCAGCTCAATAACAAAAAAACAAACAACCCAATCCAAAAATGGGCAGAAGACCTAAATAGACATTTCTCCAAAGAAGATATACAGATTGCCAACAGACACATGAAAGAATGCTCAACATCATTAATCATTAGAGAAATGCAAATCAAAACTACAAGGAGATATCATCTTACAGTGGTCAGAATGGTCATCATCAAAAAATCTATAAGCAATAAATGCTGGAGAGGGTGTGGAGAAAAGGGAACACTCTTGCACTGTTGGTGGGAATGTAAATTGATACAGCCACTATGGAGAACAGTATGGAGGTTCCTTAAAAAACTAAAAATAGAACTACCATACGACCCAGCAATCCCACTACTGGGCATATACCCTGAGAAAACCATAATTCAAAAAGAGTCATGTACCAAAATGTTCATTGCAGCTCTATTTACAATAGCCAGGACATGGAAGCAACCTAAGTGTCCATCATCAGATGAATGGATAAAGAAGATGTGGCACATATATACAATGGAATATTACTCAGCCATAAAAAGAAATGAAATGGAGGTATTTGTAATGAGGTGGATGGAGTTAGAGTCTGTCATACAGAGTGAAGTAAGTCAGAAAGAGAAAAACAAATACAGTATGCTAACACATATATATGGAATCTAAGGGAAAAAAAAGGTCATGAAGAACCTAGTGGCAAGACGGGAATAAAGACACAGACCTACTAGAGAATGGACTTGAGGATATGGGGAGGGGGAGGGGTGAGATATGACAGGGTGAGAGAGTGGCATGGACATATATACACTACCAAACGTAAAACAGATAGCTAGTGGGAAGCAGCCACATAGCACAGGTAGATCAGCTCGGTGCTTTGTGACCACTTAGAGGGGTGGGATGGGGAGGGTGGGAGGGAGGGAGATGCAAGAGGGAAGAGATATGGGAACATATGTATATGTATAACTGATTCACTTTGTTATAAAGCAGAAACTAACACACCATTGTAAAGCAATTATACTCCAATAAAGGTGTTTAAAAAAAAAAAAAAGAGACTCTGAGGTTTTAAACATGGATGCTCAGAAGGGTGGTGCTGCCATTACCTGAAACAGGGAAGTCACAGAGAAAAGCAGGAACTCCCTCTTCCCTCTTTACTCACCACAGACTTGCTCATCTTCCAACAACTCACATATATAAGTCTCAATCTATTTTGCATGCATGCCCTTTGCTTTTCACGGATCTGCATGTTAGCTCAGATCCTGAGGTCTCAGTAAGTCCCCAAGGGGCTGGGATGATGACTCTTTGAGAGATGACATCAAGGGCTATAACTGGAAATGAAGCCATTTATGAATCAGGTTTTGAATCAAGATCCTGTGTTAACTAAGCTTTCCTATATAACTAAAAATCCAGGAAGAAACAACTGCCCATGTGGAGCTTCTGCAAAATGTTTTAATACCATCGTGAAAGGTATGATCCAAACATTCCCTGGGGAAGGATCTTGGGTTTCTTTTATAGCATGATCTGTCCTTGGAGATCAGGCCCTTAGGAGAGCCATACTTGATCACATTTTCAAGGCTCTGCTGGCAGTATCCTCTTCTTCCCTGGTCTCTGCTATCCAGGGTACAGAGATGGTTTAAGTAACTTCATTCATTCCAGAGAAGCTTAACTTCACTTCATTCCAGAGAATTTTGGGGTTCACAAGAGATGTCAAAAGGAAGTTAGTTATAAGATCATTTTAAAACATTCTAAATGAATGCTATCCTTCTCCTAGTGGCCAGGGGAGGCTAAGCAGTTATTCCAGAGAAACTGCCCCTGCTTAAACATTTCAGGAACTGGCCTTTAGGAATTGTTTTTGAAGTCACTCCATGAAACCATCATCATTATATACTTTGTTTTTGACCCCAAATTGCCTTACCCACTTTTATTTGCAAGTGACAGGGATTAAATCAATTTAAGTGAAAAAGCAAATTTATTGGTTCACATAACAGGAAATGTTGGAGTGAAGCAGCATCAGGTATGGCTGGATTCAGGGGTTTAAATGGTATCATCAGATCTCTGCCTCTTTCAGTTCTCTCTGTCGGTTCAACTCATTGTGTAACACTACAGATGGCTTCCTGCATGTGCCAAGTACGTCATCACAGTTTAGTAACCTCAGGGAAAGGAAGGCCTGCTCCCCACTAACCTCCCCTTCCCCATTCCCACCCTTGTTTTTATATCATTCCCAGGCAGGACTCTGATTGTCCCAGACTGAGCCACGTGTCCATTGCTGTGGCTTGGAGGGAAAGATTTGTTACTAGGAAAAAAAAAAAAAAGCAGGCAAAGCACATGCTCTGGGAAGACAAAAATAGTAGTAGCTAGTGGCTGTCTCATCTGCTTTGCTCAGCATTCTTGACACTGATTAACCTTTAATTGTTCACAAAACCAGCCCTGGGAGCTTGTTAGAAATGCAGATTCTCAAGATCTATCCCAGCCCTACTGAATCAGAGCCTGCAGTTCAGCAAGATCCTTTGGTGAGTCTCATGTACATTGAATTTGGAAACAGGTGGGCCAAAGGAGAAAGGCTGGCCAATGGTTCTGAAGGAGTTTTCCAAAAAGGGGTTTGAGAAGGTTCTGCACATGGCAGCATGATTGGAACAGGCAACCAGCATGCCCAGGCTAACACCACAAGGAAGGAAGCAGGCCTGGGCACCGCACTGGTGCCCCAGGGAGGGATGCAGACACCATACCGCAGCCTGAGGTCAGAGGTATGCTGAGTGAAGGAAGTGATGTTGATTCTGCATTTTGGACGAGGCACCCCTTGAGCTCCCTGAGCACAGCACCGGGAACCTGGGTGGTCCAAGTCTGCGGAGGTGCCTTCAGTGGCTTCTACAGAGAAGAGAAGAAAGCTTCAAGGCAAGAATGTCAATTCCAGGGCTATTATAGTGCAGGCAAAAGCTGACATGACTTTGCTCTCTCTCTTTTTTTAACATAAACCTTTTTAAAACAAAATATTGAATACTACTGTCAGTCATTAGAATGATTCTGAAATTTAGATCGTATCTAGTTGCAAATAGAGCCACTTCATGCATAAGAGTTTATGCAAAACACAATCATACCTAGACAGAATTTGCCCTTTCCCCAGCGCATTAGTCATAGGAGTTGGATGCGGAAATTAGGTAAATTCTCGGTCAACTCAATCAGTTCCCCTCTCATTTACTTATTTTAAATTGAGTATTTCTGTAAGAAGTGCTGCAGGGATGAAAGCCAATGGAAGTGTAATTAGATAGAAAGTTTTAGAGGACTCAAGATCTGGACCAAAGACTGGAATTGCTTCCTGCTGTCTGTCTCGAGGCCATGAGGCCTTGGAAGCACAACACTGGAATGCGACACAGGCTATAATCCAAAGTGACAGAGAGCCGATTTCTCTGGGTCTCCAGGCTATGCTTTCCTTTCAGGGATGGGTCTTCCAAACAGTGTCCTTCCCACGTGTGTATCTGCTCAGGTTGCCACACAGTCCAGAGACCTCGGGAGATGCTTTTGCATGCAGAGTCCTACCAAGTCGTAGCGCGTGGGGTAAGGACGTAATTTCCAGAATCAGACCCACTGGGTTTGAATCCTTTCTTTGCCCCTTACAGATGCATGATATTGGGCAAATTACATAACTTCAGTCTTCTCAACTATAAAATAGGGTTAGCAAAGGATCATTGTGAGGATTAGATGAGAAAATGTGTATGAAATGAGGTGGCAGAGTACGTGTCTTTTCCCAAGCACCTGGCACAGAGGAGGTATCGACTCTGGATGTTAAAGCACTTAGCTCCCTTCGCAGAGCATGGAAAGCACTTAATTCACAGTAGCTGTTATTGTTCCCTAACCTTTGTTCAGTTTTGTATGATACTTTCCTTCAAGATGCTGCACGGTCAGCATCTGCATTCCATTCACATATGATGAATATGAATTAACATTAACTCAGTCTTGAGAATTTCATGACATACGTTCTTGAGATAATTGGACACACTCTGAGGTTTCATCGAAATGTGGAGTCCTGAACAAATTTACAATTCACAGTATGTAGTTATTGGTCTTGATCACATTAGGAAGAAGGTTCTGGCACCCACGCTCATTCTTTAAGGTCCCTGCGGCTCCTCTTGTAAATAACCTCTTCCTGTGCACAACCAAACAGGACTTGGGGGACTTGAGTTCATGATTCTCTTAGAGAGATCGCTTTATTCCCTTTTGTTATTTTTAGTACTGGGCCTGTGCTCACTTGCAACAAGTATTTGGGTTCCTGGCTTCGGTTAATTTTTCCTTTGTTCATTCTACCTAGTTGCTGAGCACCTCATCTGGGACAGTCAGGATGCCATGCACTGGAGGGAGATAAAAATGCCAGCTTTAGGTGACCGCTTTCCCCTCCAGCCTCTGTCTCCATCACTCCCTTAGCCGCATTTGGGAACAAGCATGTAGGATGCTATCCATCTTTCCTTTACTCCATACAATCTCTTCCCTTCATGGAAGACTGGAAGTCTTTCCCACTGGAAAGACTACAAGACTACCCCCAAACTATACCTGTGTCCTGAACTCTTTTCCAAACCCAGGACTCACATTCTCAAGTCTGGTGGACACACTCACTGGCTGTTGGCTGAGCCTCATTCTCAGGGCCTTTTGAGTATCTCTTTTGTGAATTATAACCAATTTCACTCCACCAGAATTTTTGAAGGGCCGTGAAGATCTGTGTTTGGGTCTGTTGGCTTATTTGTTTCTTCAGTGGCAGTTTTTCCTAAGAATACCTTGGCCCTTTCTTCTTCTTTTTTTTTTTTTAATAAATTTATTTATTTATTATTTTTAGCTGTGTTGGGTCTTCGTTTCTGTGCGAGGGTTTTCTCTAGTTGCGGCGAGCGGGGGCCACTCTTCATCGCGGTGCGTGGGCCTCTCACTATCGCGGCCTCTCTTGTTGCGGAGCACAGGCTTCAGACGCGCAGGCTCAGTAGTTGTGGCTCACGGGCCCAGTTGCTCCGCGGCATGTGGGATCTTCCCAGACCAGGGCTCGAACCTGTGTCCCCTGCATTGGCAGGCAGATTCTCAACCACTGCGCCACCAGGGAGGCCCCGGCCCTTTCTTCTCTACTGATGTGCCCAAACAAATCACTCCCCCTAGGACATTCTGCCCCTCTCACTTCCCTGCCCTCATCTGTTTGTTAACGTGACCCATCCTAAAAGGTTCGGTTCAAATGTTTCTCTGAGAAGCCTCTTGAGCACAGTTTCACCTGCACCAGAATCATCTCTTCTCAAATTCCCTGGAGTCTGCATGGCCCGAATGACTCCAGGTTCAGGACTCTGAGTGTTCGTGTTGGGGTTATCTGGGTGCTAGTTCCACCCCCCTCTTCCCCTTTGGGGAAGCCCAAAAGGGCAGGGGGACATCCTGCATCCTGCATCTGTCTCATAAAGTCTCTAGCAAAGTTTTCATTAACTGGATGACCATAGGCGACTGACTTACCCTCTCTTCCTCTGTAAAAAGGGAATCTTGTTACCCAACCTCACAGAATATTTCATCTAACGACCTGGCTCAGGGTTCCCCATAACTCAGTGTTAGATATGTTTCTACTTTCCTTGCTCACTCCTTGTGCTTCTTAGATGTTCAATGCATATTTCCTGAATGAATGAGTTAATTAATAAATGCATGAATCAGATGGTTTTCTATTCCAAAGTGCTCACAGCCCTGATGATGTTTATCTTCATTGATGCTGAGGACATGATTATTACGTAAAAGACTGTAACTATGGACTAGTTCCTCTATTTCTCCCTCTCGGGCATTGTTTAGGACTTGGGGTAGGACAAAAGAGTAATTCAACATATGTAAACACTGGCTGTTATTCTTTTCAACTTTTGCAAACCTGATAGTAGAAAAAGGCTATTACACTGTTGTTTTAATTTGCATATCTCTGATTACCAGTGATTTGAAGTACTCGTGAAAAAGCAACAGAAATACGTGTTTTAAACCACTTGAAGGCTGCTGAGTACTTCAAGTACTCAGGCACATGATTAAGAATGGCTGGGTATGCAGGGTAATGCAGTCAAATTCCCACCACTTCCCAGGTTGTGAGGTCACACAGAATGTAGTAGACCAATTGTGCAGCCAGAGAAGACTGGTGTTTCAGCAAGGGCATCTCCCTGGCAAGCCCCGGGAATGCGTATGCGGTCCTCTGACCTGTGCTGTGCTTTGTCACTGTCAGAAGCCATGGCCTTCCATCAAGACCCCCCTCCTTGGAAATCTCTCTCTTGTTCTCCCACCAGTGGTAAATGAGTTCTTACCTCAATGCACTGGGAGAATGCTTGAGCCTGTCCCTCCTGCCCAGAGTCTGGACTTCACTCCTCAAGGTCCAGGGAATGAATGACCACCTTCCCTCAGTCCAAAGCCCACCTTTTAGGTGCTCACTCCCATGTCAGGACAGACTTCTGCCCAATGTGGATGAAAGTGAGAGCAAATACACTGTCCCACTGATGGGACTCCACCTGCTACCTGAGGAGTCTGGCCTTAGCTTTGTGCTTCTCGTGGAACAGCCTTCACCGTAAAATGACCGGGCCATTCAGTCTTGGATATTCCTACCTGTGGGGCTTTGGTAGAAGGTCAAAACGGGCTTCAGCAACTCCTGTCTGGTCTCTTTTGGGAATTGTGCTGCCCAAAGTGATGATCAGCTTCCTACATCCTCCTAATGTCTGCTCCCAATTTCCTGTGAGCCAGTACTTGGAAAATAAACTTAAAAACATATCAACTAAGAGCAGAAAATAATTTTCAGAGACCATATAATCTAAACCCATTTTTAAGAAAGTAAGGAGAGAATGTGCCCACCATTGAACAACCTTTTACATGATTACGCACAGCAATTTGACTTTCCTATTCTGAATTTGGATCTTTGCTATACCTTTGGCTAACCCAAAGTCCCACTGAAGTGTTTTTTCCTAATATAAGGGAGCAGAGATGAATTCAAACTTCATCATGTCTAGATAAATCACTTCACTATAAAAGATGTTGGCTTTCCCCTGGCTTCTAATGATCAAAATTATACACATGCTGATAGATAGACAGGTAGATAGAGATGGATGTATGCATGTATGTATGTATGTTGGACTTCAGCCAGGTTCCACGTGTAAATGTGCACCCCATTCTTCATTGTCATTTCTTGTAGTGAGTCAGTCAGGCAGGAAGAAGCCAAGGTCAGCATGGGAACTGGATTCAGAATGCCTCTGAGGAGGGTTATCACCTGTGCATCTTGAATGATGGGGACAGAGGTACCAAAGGCTATGGATTTGAGGACTGCTATCAGCCTGGTGCTGTCCTTGACCCTCTCTTCCAGGTGATTACCATGTAGCAAATCAATCAATAAACAGTTATCATATGTCTGTTAAGTACCAGGCACTGACGGCCTCTGAGGGAAATGCAAAAAAGAACAACTGAAATTTACCTTTATTCACGTAGAGAGAGAGCTGCTAGAATTTAATCAATTAAAAAAAATTTTTATTTATTTATTTATTTATTTTTGGCTGTGTTGGGTCTTCGCTGCTGTGTGCAGGCTTTCTCTAGTTGCAGCGAACGGGGGCTACTCTTTGTTGCAGTGTGTGGGCTTCTCATTGTGGTGGCTTCTCTTGTTATGGAGCACGGGCTCTAGGCGCATGGTCTTCCGTATTTGTGGCTCGTGGGCTCTAGAGCACAGGCTCAGTAGTTGTGGCACGTGGGCTTAGTCGCTCTGCGGCATGTGGGATCTTCCCAGACCAGGGCTCGAACCCGTGTCCCCTGCATTGGCAGGTGGATTCTTAACCACTGCTCTACCAGGGAAGTCCTTAGAATTTTATCAATTTCATGTAAGGTAGTAAAATGTACACCTTAAAACACCTTTCTATGACTTCTGATAAGTAGCCAAGTGAGGCACTTTACCCTAATAATTAACTGCCTGGGTTGAAATTCTGACTGTACCACTTACTAGCTGAGTGGCCTTGGCCATGTTAACACCTCTGGGTGTCAGTTTCCACCTCAGTAAAACAGGGTCAGAGTAGCTACTTTAGCGTCTGCATAGGGCTGCCGTGAGTATTCAGTGATGTAATTCATAAAAAGTGTTTCTAATGGTGCCTGGCATATGGAGAAAGTGCCCTGAATGTTAGTTACAATCACCATTGACCTCCCTTCTGGCTGTGAATGTCCAGGTCCTTGGCAACCCTGACTCAGAGCTTAACAGTGAGGGCCAGCAGCACAGGAGGCCATGGGTGGTAGAGGAAGGGAGAGCTGGTCTGATGCAGGAGGTTAAGGAGCTTTCGGGCAAGTTCCACCTGGGAGTTCTTGGGTTTTTTGTTGTTGTTGTTGTTATGAAAATGTTCATACACACAAAACAGTGGAGAGAAATGTGTAATGGATGCTTACCAACCCATTTCCTGGATATGACAGTGGTTAACATTTTGCCATATTTATTTTATCTATTTAAAAAAAATTTCACTAAAGTATTTTAAAGTAACTTAGAAATATTACATTTCATCCCTAAATGCTTCACTGTGTATCTCTGAAACATAAGGACATTTTCTTCCAGAAGCACAATATCATTGTCCCACCTAACAAATCAACAAGTCCCTAGTCTAACACCCAGCCCTCCTGGAGTATTTCAAATGACCCTTTTGATTTCAAAATACACTGCTGGGGAGGAGACCATTCTGAAGCCAAGATACGAGTGGCTGTAAGTAGGAAAGAATGTTCCAGGTGTTAGGATAGGGAGGGGGATGTACTGTTGGCCACTGTCCCTCTTGTCCCCCTGGAAAAACATAGCCTGGTCTGAGGTCCTTTGTGTGACTGTGCTCATTCCAATTTGCTTCTTTCCAAAGGAGGAAAACATGTTTTTGAAGGCTGCTTGACAGACAGGAAAGATATTAATAAATGACATGCAAATTTCTTAATTTCACTTTGGCTGGATATATGATTGCTACTTCTGAAATACAGGCTGGTGACGGAGCTTCTCTTTTAAAGAAGATTTCTTGAGCTCTGAGTGTACGTTGGGTTGTCCAGCTGAACATGGCCGGTGGCTGGGGGCAGGATCACTCTGACCTGAGAGGAAGTAAATAAGGACACGTTCAAATGAAAACTGGCCTTAAATAAGAAGTGGAGAGTTTAATTTTGAGACTGTTTCTTGGGTGGAGATACCACAAAGGTTTGACTGAAAAGCTGAAAAGTTCTTTTTATAGCCCTGTTGCTCGCACATGCGAAAGCAACTTCATCGACTGGACTTTTTACACTTAGCTTTTGTGCTGGGGCTGCTCCTCTATTTCTCCTTCAATCCCACATGTTGCTGGGTGGGAGCCACTCTCCACTGCCCTGGCTTGGGTGCCCTGGGCTTCCCAGTTCAAACAACTCTTCCCCTTCTCCTAGGAACAGGGGTGAGGGCTCTCCCCA